>NW_010133926.1:14563-14813 GCF_000699245.1 Pterocles gutturalis | reverse complement strand
ACCCACATCCCCCCTCTCCTGCGAGCCAGAGCTGCAGGCTGGATGTCTCCGAGCGTCACGCATCAAGAGATCATAATTAATATCTTCTAACAGCCTCGCCGGCTGAGCCGATTCATCTACATCTCTGCTTAATTAATTAATTAGTTGGTTAATTAATGGATGCATACCACCAGCAGAGGTTTTGCTGCCAGCCAGCATCTTCTCGTGAAGTCTTTAAATATATCACCCCAGGCACCCCCACCCCCCACCC
>NW_010133926.1:12304-14490 GCF_000699245.1 Pterocles gutturalis | reverse complement strand
GCTCTTGGCTGTCCTGGCCCATATTTAGGGTGCTGCTGGCCCATCCTGATGATTTCTAAGGATCTCTGGGGTGGTTTGAGGTTGGTTCTCTGTTTCTTGGCATGGGGAGCATAAGGGAAAATATAGGGTATGACCGGCCTCAAGGAGAACCTGCTGCTTCTGCTGGGCTTGGAGACCCTTACCTTGGGTGTGAACATGTGCATGATCCCATCCACCGCCCCGCGCAGCAGAAGTCCCCGCACCAAGAAGCAAACCAGCACCACGTAGGGGAAGAGCGAGCTGAAGTACATCACCTGGGGCGAGAGGGGTGCAAGACGGGCAAAATCTCATTTACCACCTGCTGAGCTCAGCCAGCACCCCATCCGACCCACGGACAGCTCAACAGGCATGAGAAGGGAGGGCTCCCCTCCCCAAAATGAGGTCTGCTCCCCAGGCAGGGCAGGATGTGGCACGTTGCTGAAGCTCAGGTGGGTTTGCAAAGTGCTTGGACACACTTAAAAAAGAAAAACCTGTTGGGGCTGCTGAATGTGAAGATGCTGGTGTTGACTCAGAAAAACCCCTGAAACACAAATTGTTTGGGAGCTCGAGGGAAGGACATCTCTGCCCTCCTCCACCCCCTTCCCCAGCACCTGCCCGGGGCCACAGGCAGCCCGAGCATCCCAACGAGCCGATGGGGATGGGACTTCACCCTGGGCAAAGATCTGCTGCCATGGTCCTGCTTCTGCAGCTCACCTCCATCCCCTGCTCTTGGGGCTGCGGGGCAGGGATTTTATCGCCCTTTGCTGGCTGCTAACACACCAGATGTTTTGCAGAGCACAGCTGGAGAGAGATGTCCAAGCGTCCCAGGTGACCATACCCTTCTGCATCTGACCCCACCACTTGCACAGCCTTGCTTGGAACATCAACACAGCATCCTGCTCCCAGAGCTTCTCCCTGCCCTGCTTCTCCTGCCCAGAGTCACAGTGCTTCCCCCACAAAGGGGGGCTCAGCTCTCATCCCTACATCCTACGAGCGTCCATCGAGACGGCGTGCATCAGGGGATCAGACAGCTGACGGCCCCCAACGCCAGGGCTGGGCAGATGATTTGGCCAGTGATGTGGCTGAGCCTTGGGCCATTGCTGCAGGCATCAGATGGACTAAACCTCTTCCCTACATCCCCTTCTGATCTTATTCTGGATCCCCCTGGAGATCTCCCAAGCTCTGGGACAAGTCTGAGCGTCCCAGGGGACACAGCATCCCCCAGGACAGGAGAGTGTGGTCCAGATGGGAGGTTCCTGCCTCGAGGACAGAGCCCAGCCAGGCTCAGGTGGCCACCGATACCCACCTTCCCCGAGGACTGGATGCCTTTGATCATGGCCAAGAGAACAAGGCTCCAGGCCACCAGCAGACACAGGGTCATCTTCCAGTTGAGCCCCCCACTCTCTGAGATGGAGTTGGAGATGTCCAAGGTCTCCCGGTACCAGAAGTAGGTGGTGGCCGAGCTCCTCTCGCATTCGGTCTCCACAACTGCAAGCGAGCAGAGGCAGGAGAGCGTGAGGGGGCTGGGGAAGGGTCACCCATCATCTCTTAGGGGATGGACATCAATTAATGTCAAAGACCTGCTGGAGCCAGCTGGAAACTAAGGGACAGGAATTAATGGGGCTCATTTTCATCAGGAAAAAGAAAAGATGGGACAGAAAGCCATTGGCAGGTGAAAATAAGACGATAAATACATGGAGAGGCATTTGAATTTGCTATAAAACCTCTGAGGGTGTCCCAAGGAGATGCTCAGATGCTATTGAACACCATTAGCTCCATCAGGGTCCCGGCTGGGCACTGATGGAGCAGCCAGGTGAGCCCTGCCTGGCTCTCGCTGCCTCCCACCATGGTTCTGGGTCACATCCTGGCCCCGAGCACTGAGGTGGCCTTGAGACCCACACTCTGGATCCCCAAACTGGCGTCAAATCACATCCATGGGGACAGACCTTGAGGGGGGAACCTGGGAGAGACTCGTCCATCCCAAGGGAAACATCTCCGTACAATCGAGTCATCAGGACCGGAGAGGACCCAGTGCCCCAGGAGACACCTCAACCTCCAGTGTCCCCAGCCTGTGATTGCTACAGATGTTGGGGGTCCTCAGTGTCCTACAGCCCCCTTTCCTTGGGAACTGCTCCCTTCCAGCCAAGCCTCCCCCCCACGCCAGTGGC
>NW_010133926.1:11130-12273 GCF_000699245.1 Pterocles gutturalis | reverse complement strand
GGCCGTCCCTACGCGGCCACCGAGCCGTTTTTCACGATGGGACACTCGCTCCAGGGAAGAGGGTACTGGAAGGACTTAAAAAAGTAAAAGATGCTCCAGCCGATGATGACGTTGTAATAGAGACCGACAAAAAAACAGACCTGGGTGGGAGGAAGGGGGACATGTGTTAAACCACAGGGCAGTGACACTGTCCCCAACACACCTCTTGCTGGGCAGGGACCCAGGGGGAACAGGGCTGCTGGGATGAGTGGATGGCCCCATTCTGACCCAGCCCCAGACCCACGGGTGGAGCTGGAAAAACCCCCCCTTGACCTCTCAAACCTCTGCACTGGGCCCCCCGAGGTTTGCTTCCAGGCCACCCCCCATTTGCAAAGCCATCCCGTGCACCCAGAGATGGGGGGACCCATGGGTGCACTCACCAGGCAGCTGGCATAGCCGATGCCCCCCAGGCGAGGACAGATGTAATTCCAGACGCCGATGCTGCCCCGGCGGATCCGCTGCCCCACCGCCAGCTCCAGGAAGAAGAGCGGGAGGCCGATGATGATGAGTAGGACCAGGTACGGGACCAGGTAGGCACCTGGGAGGGGAGAGAAAGCTCATCACAGACTTATCTCTGCCTGCTCTCATCCAGCCAAGGACGGACGGACAGGGATGGACAGGCAGTGCAGCTGCCTAGGTCATCTGTTCATTTTTGATGGATCTGGGAATGCAGATCAGCACTTGGGCAGCAGAGAAGACAGTGCATGGAAGAGGAGGGTGCAACACAGAATCATAGAACAGTTTGAGTTGGAAGGGACCATGAAGGTCAACTAGTCCAACCAACCTGCAGTGAGCAGGGACATCTTCCACCAAACCAAGCTGCCCAGAGCCCCATCCAACCTGACCTTGAATGTTTCCAGGGACAGGGCATCTACCACCCCCCTGGGCAACCTGTGCCAGTGTTTCACCACCCTAAGCATAAAATATTATTTTCTCCTTATACCTATATCATCCCTTGCCAACATGGGTACATGTAGGACAGACCCCAGTACACCCAGGGACACAGGGCATCCCTCTGGGCACACCACCCCATGCGCAAGGAGACATTTCCATAAGCCAGCCCATGGGGACACGCACACGTTTGGACACACGGGCAGGCAGGAG
>NW_010133926.1:8698-11112 GCF_000699245.1 Pterocles gutturalis | reverse complement strand
ACCCCCGGGCCCCCAGCCCCAGCACGCGCCCCCCCCAGCCACCCCACACCCCCAGCAGCACCATCCACTGTGCCAGCCGGCATGGAGCGAGGTCCTTCAGTAGGGGTAGAAACAGCTCGAGTTAGAAACTCGGTTAATCTCTGCCTAATTGAGGAGGCCAGTGAGGAATTAGCAGTTCTTGAAGCAGAACCAAATGACCGTAAAGGATGCGATGACTCACGCTGCAGCGCCCGCCTGATGAATTGCTCCAACCTCCTGCCAGGGGCTGAGGAACGGGCTTGGGAGCATGTGGCTCCCCCCCGCGGGGGGGTTTTTTTTCCAAAGGCACACGCCGGAGCCTGGTTGCGTTGGGCTGGATTTACACCCCGGTGACAGCCACCATCCCCTGGCCCCGGGCAGGATCTGTGGCAGCTGATGCTGCTCTGAGCAGCCATGCTGCAACGTGGTTCTGAGCTGAGTGTCCTGGCAGCAAGTTGGGAATTAATGTGTTAGAAACGCAGGTGGGGAGATAAATTAAGATGCAGCGACCCAGGGGGATTGGGAGGATGAAAGGAGAGGCAGAGAGCAGGGCAGAAATTCGGGAAGGACCACGAGCATCCCATCTCCTGGGCATCCACACCACAACCTGCCGACAGACGGGGATGAGACAGATGGACAGACTAAGATGCAAATTTCTCCAATATTGGAGATTTTCTTCCTGTGATCTCTGGAAAAATGGGCACGAGCCCACACCCATGCATCGCCGTGCTCGGCAGCCCCGGCGGGGAAGCTCAGCGCTGCCAGCCCATACTGGTTCCCAGCACACCGAGTCCTGGAAATTTGGCTCCAGCTCACGTTGGTACCAGCATGGAGCCATGCTCCCCGGCAGATGCCTGCTTGGAGGGAAAGCAGCAGCCAGCTCCGCATCCCAGGGCTGCTCAGCACCCCCAGAATTGCTCTGTCCATCGCTCCCCAGCTCCCACATCCATCTGTCCAGCACTGGCCTCCCAGCCGGGTGGGAACCCCAGCCCAGGGTTAAACGTGGTGGGAAGAAAAGGCAGAAAATCAGTGTCTGCCCCATGGGACAGGGGAGATGAGGCCACTCAGCTGAAAAAATAAAGAGGGGTCTAACATGGAGCACAGGAAAGCTCAGCAATCTACTGCTCCAGCTCCGTGCCTCAGTTTCCCCATCTGGACAATAGAGGCGATGGTTGGGGCAACCAAGATGTCACACAACAGCAAGTTGCTCCTAAAACCAGCTGCTTGTCCCGGTCCCCGCCTGGTTCTGCTCCCCTGTATCCCACCGGAGGATGGGGACAAGCCGCCGGGTTCAAACCCAGCATGCCTGTCTCCTCCACTGCAGTCTCAGGACTGTTGTAGGTTTAATTCTCCATCCCCACATCACATCCCGTCTAGCATTTTGTCTGAAAACAGTTGCTTAATGCTCTCCCCACACCGATGAGGAATTCAGCCCTGGATTCACCGGGATGAATCCCAGCCTGGGAGTACGAACGGCTCCTCCTGCTACCCAGCACCTGGGACAGCCGAGGCTGAAGCCCCGCTGACCCCCAGGACAGCAGAGACCTCAGCATAACCCAAGACATTTTCATTCATTGCACTAATTACAGTTGGTTATTGACTGCTGTGCCCATGGGGAAACTGAGGCACAGCTGGGTTAAGTGAACACAGAGAAGCGGGACTCTGGTTCACCACCTCATTTAATCGGGAAAAACCTTCCTGGAAGTCCAAGGCCAGATGCACAGAGCTGTGTAATGAAGCCAGCAGGGCTGTATCGATCCATCGCAGCCCTGAATTACCCCAGGCTCTGCCTCCCACTTCCTTTGGGCCACACGTGCACACCGGCACACGCGATGCCGGCATCGGAGCCTGCAACACCTGCTGATGCTCACTGCAACCTTGAGACATCCCCAGCGGCTTCTGCACACATCATGCAAAGCCGTGCTGTGCTGAAACCAAGACTCACTTGGACCCAAACTGGGATGCTGGGAGCTGGGGAGATGCTGGGATGCAGGAGCCGGCCGCAGCGCGCTCCATCCCAGGCGTGAAGGGAAGGTGATGGGGGTGGGAAGTGCTGACTGCACAGGTCTCTGTTTGGGAGAATGACTCATCGGGAAGCTGACACTGGAGATGTTTGAATTATTGAGAGCACGGCTGGGGGCACAGCGAGGGATGCTGCGCTGGGAACAAGGCGAGGCGCAGGGGGGAGAAGGGGAAAGCTGGGCTGACCCTGGCTTTGGGCAACGCCACCGGGCAGGGGCTGCTTCCCATCCCTGCAAAGGGGCAGAGGCTTTGAGGGCTGGGTTTGTGTTAATGATGAACCACCTGTCCTCCCATAAGTGTCACGAAGGGTGTCAGGTCTCAACAGGGCTGGAAGAGACCTGGCCCTTGGAGATGCTGCTGGAAGTCCAAGGAGG
>NW_010133926.1:0-8667 GCF_000699245.1 Pterocles gutturalis | reverse complement strand
GGAGATGCTGCTGGAAGGCCAAAGAGGGGGCGTGGGGCGGTAGGATGGGCTGGATGGGAGGAGGGTTTGGGAAGTGGCTGGAGTCTACACCACGTGCCTTCGGGACCTAGGGGGAATGGAGGGATGCTCTCTTCTTTTCTCACCCCCTTGTTTCTGAATTGCCCCAAGAGGAATTGCAGGCTGCAGCGAGAAATCCTGGCTCCCAGCCTGGGATTCACCCTGACTTTAGAGCAGGCAGGCGGGCAGCCTTTGGGAAGGGGCCGTCCTGGAGAATCCTGTATCTCTGCGGTGATGCCCACGCAGCAGCGAGCGGCTCCTGGCTGCCCCTTCATCATAGAATCACAGAATGGTTTGGGTTGGAAGAGACATTAAAGCCCACCCAGTGCCACCCCCTGCCCTGGGCAGGGACACCTCCCACCAGCCCAGGTTGCCCAAAGCCCAGGGAGACTTTTCACAACCCCGACCCCAACAGAGACTTTTCCAAAAGCTGCACTAAAATCCCAGGTGAAATAAACCAAAAAAAAAAATTTCTTTTGCTACTTTAATTGTATAATTTGGATACACAACGCTGAGAACAACTCCAGTTTGCTCAACTCAAGCTTGCTGCTAAAATACGCTCGGGCGCTCTCCTGGCTTTAAAGAGCCGACCCATCCCACCCGTCTCAGTTTCGGGGCAATTTTCACCGGCAAATCCTAAATAATCACCCCAAAGACTCGACGTTCTTACCTGATATTTAGACCAATGAAGTTCGTCCATGTAAAAATATAGTCTCCTCCAAAAAACATCCCAATATCCCTTCCCCAAGGGCAGAGCCCATCCTTTTCCCACCCCTCACCTCCTCCGTTCTTCTGGCAGAGGTAGGGGAAGCGCCAGACGTTGCCCAGCCCCACGGAGTAGCCGATCTGAGCCAGGATGTATTGCAGTTTGCTGTTCCACGCCGGCCGGTTCTCACCATCCAGCTCCTCATCTCCATCCTTCTGCTTGTCCCACGTTTCTCCCGTCACATTGAGGACGCTCCGTTTGTAGTCCACGGGCTCTTCGTGAGCCAGCAAGTCAGCCACCGACTCGGTGACATGCTCGCTGCTGTGCTCCCGCTGCGTCACTTTGCTGTTCTTCGGCATCGGGATGGTTCCGCGTGGCCCCGGGGTGGGGTGGGGTGAGAAGCTGAGGGTCCTGCAGGGAGCAGCACCCAGGCGAGCTACGGCTGCAGCCTCACCTCCTCTTCATCAGCAGCACCTGGGGGGAGGAAGGGTCAACAGAGGATGAGATGGTTTTGTCTTACCCCAAGGGTGTCCTGGTGCTTGGGGGGAGAAGGGTCTCCATCACCCCACACCTTGGGGACCTCCCTCGGGGCTGGGGGATGCTGCAGACCCCCAGGACGCCAACGGGGGAGTGACCCCCTTGGTTATCATTCATGGAGAAGAACATTGCGACCCACAGGAGGGGATTTCCCTGGGGTGCAGGGGGACGGTGACAAGTGACAGAGCCGGTCACATCCCCGTGACGCCCTTTTCCCCCCTCTAACAACCCTGGGCCAGCAGCTGGCCCCCCAGCGAGGGCTGACACCGCATCCAGCCACCACATCTGCCCCCCGACCTGCTCCGTGCCCTGGGCACAGCCCGAGCTTGGCCCCACAACAGCTCAAAAGCGCCTGGGGACAGTGACAAACACCCAGGCTCTCTCTCCATCCCTGGACATTATCAGGAGTGACTTCAAAAGCCCGGCAGCCTGCAGCTAAATCTTCCCAGGCAGCTCTACAACAGATAACGGCAGAAAAACATCAGCAGCCGAGACAAAACCATCACTCCTCCTGGTCCCTCCACCTTCCCAGCCTCCATCAGGGGCCAGCCTTGGCTGGTGAGAGCCGTACTGGTCCCACAGCATCGGTGCAGTTCCACCAGTTTGCCCTCACCACCTCATTCCCAAAAACAACAGCACCAGGTCCCCCGGGTGTGGGGCGGGATGGGTGCAGATGGGAACTTTTGGACCCATGGAGGGGGTGTGGGTGGGAGCGTGGGTTTGTCACCGGTGCGGTGACAAGTGGATGTGCGTAGTGGGTCACGTTCGTAAACAAGGAGCCACGTGTTTGCACCGGGGACGCCTCCAGCTGCGGGAGCCACCCTGCACAGCGGCATTTCAGGGGGTGTCCATGACCACAGCGCTCTCCTCCACCTCAAAAAGGTTTTTGAGCATCAAGGAAATCTGCTCGGCTGGTCTGGGGCTCCCCAAGCTGGGAAAGCACCGTGTGCTTCTTCACCACACTGGGAAAACTGGGGTTGGACTGGCAGCTCCCACGCATGGAGGCGAAGACACCGAAACCCCACAAGAAACCTCAGATCTTGGAAAAACAACTCTCCCAAAGGGCCATGCTTGCTTTTCTTCCCTCCCCTCCATCCCTCCTTCCCAGGGGACACCAGGCAGGTCACCAGCCCCCGGAGGAGCGATGGTGGAGCTCAGGGACCTGTCCCACCTTGGTGGGGCTGCAGCATCATCTCACCCTCACCTGGGGGCTTTCTTCTTCAGTTCAAAGCTCCTACTAGACCCAGGTGGCAGCTGACAGGTGACATTGCACCAATAACCCATCAGCACCGTCCTTGGGGCACCAACCCTCAGCGTGGGTGGCTGGTCTCTACTGGGATGGGTGATGCAGGATGGGTGATGGGACCTTCCACTGTCCCCTCCAAGCCAAGGGACAACTCTTCCATGATTTTCCAGAGCCATCCCCAGCTCTTCTTTCCTTTTGGACACATATCCATCTTTTTTGACCCAATTCATCCCACAATCCCAAACTTTTCCCCAGCAGCAGGTTCCGCCCAAGCAGCAAAGCTCATCCTCAACCATCGCATCGAGGTCCCAGCCCGGCGCGAGAGGGAATCAAAGTGCCAGCAGCAGTTTTTCCCTCCCTCACCCTCACCTTGGTGTTTTTTCACCCCTGAAGAAAGTTCTCCCTTTGCCAGGCCCCGTTCCTATTAGAAAAGCTATTTTTGGCTGTTGGCTGCATCTGTTGCCAAGCAACCCCGCCAGCTCTACATCTTTCCCGGATCCGGCTCCTCTGGAGAAAGCCGTTTGAATTATTCTTTCAAGCCTAGCCTAGCAATGTTTAATTTCCTAACGAGGGCTCATTCACGTAAACCACTCATGGCTCCATCGTGGCAATTACCAGCACGTGGCTGCCCGGGGCTGGAGCATCCTCAGCCAGGATGGGGACAGGCACAGAGGGTACGGAAGGGCCTCATCCAGCAGCCAGGAAATCACTGGGATTTCCATCAATTTTTGGATCAGGCTCTGTATAGATTTGCCCAGAGCTGGGTGAATCACCCACGAGTTGTTTGCTGCTCCCTGACTGCTCAGTAGCCACTTCAGCTCCTTGGAGCAAGGGTGACTCAGACTGTCAGCAGGGCTCAGCCTCGGGGGCTAAAATCTCTATTTTAGGGACAAAGCCTATAAGATCCAGGATCTGCTGAGTGAAGCCCCAGAGCTCAATGCCCCACGATGAGGGCACCCAAACTGCTCTCCTGGGCCAGCTCAGCCCCTTGGAGCAAAGCCTGGGAGATGCCCAGCTCCAGGGAAGGTGGTGCTGAGCCAGGCCAGCATGAGGGGGTCAGGATGGACCCCACAGCATCTCTCTGGATCTCTACCTCTCTCCTCCTCTGTGTAGGTCCCCCACAGCGTTGTCCTGGGGAGCAGAAGGACACAGTGGTCCTCGAAAAGCAGGCTTCTTCAAGCCCCAAAGGCTCTCAGCTCGTTGGAGGATGCTCAAGACAATATTCCCAAAGGATATGGGGATCAAAAGGGGTGCTTAGCTGCTCTCCTGGGGCTTGGGGCAAGGGCTCTCCAGGCACTGGGGTGAGACAACACCAGAGGGTGAGATGAGGGTGAAGAGGCAGAGGTACAGGTTTTCCTCCCCATGGGAGATGCGCCCAAATTGAATTAAAGCAAAGGAAAACCATGGTGGAGATCCAAATCTTCATCCTGGCATGGCTCTGTCACCGCGTCCCCATGCCTTGCTTGGGGACATCCTGCTGACAAACACCCCAGCCCCAGCCTGGCGACAGTGGCATTGGCCAGAGGAGACCCAGGCCTGAAGGAGAGGGGACAGCAATGCCGTGAGCGTACCCAACCCTGGCCATCCACGTCCCTGCTGGTACCATGAGATGAGCCCAGCCAGAGCCAGCACAAAGCCACCAACCCATGTGCCACAAGGACCCCATCCAGGGGACAGTGGGGTCAACAAAGTCCTTCCTAGTAATTTCCCCAGGATTTTGCATCAGCCCCAAGGTCTGCACCCCTCTAATCACAGACCACAGTCCAAATCAGTCTGAGAAAGGTACTTCCACCCATTGCTTGGATTGAAAAGGGAATTTAATCAAAAATTCATCTGCCAAAAATAAGAACCGCCCTGCGAAAAAGACGAGGCAGATCAGCTGACAACCAGAAGCTTTCCAGGCTGGACAGAGATAGAAAACCTTTGTCACAGACAGATGGAGATTCAGCTTGTTTACTTAGCCCTCATGACCTTAATTTTCTTAAATGTCCTTTTTTTTTTCCTTTCTCTTTAGAAGACAGATTAGAGTCTTTCAGAGCCCGCGGCTCATAACAACCTCACTTGTGCCGCCAGACCAGGGATGCCTTCAGACCAAACACCTCGCCCAGTAAAACCCATGTTGATGTCTTTCACATGGGTTCCTAGAGAGGGACGGTGGCTTTTCCCACAGGGAAAGGACCAGTTTGTACTGGGGTCGGTGCTGGTCTCTTTAGACATCACTTGAGGGCAGCCAACAACATCCCACAGGGGAGAGGTTGGGAAGAGCATCACTGGGTTGTCCCTGGGGATCACTTCCGTCCTGCTTCTCCCACCATTCCGTGTCCCTCGGTATCTCCTTGGATAGGATCCCCTCTTCTGTGGTCCACGGTGGCTACCTTCACATCCAACCCCTGGCAGGACCTCAGCCCTGTGCAAAGCATCTGCCAGCCCCTGAGCCCCACTGGCTGAGCCCAGGGCTCCTGCTTGCCCCGGGTGACAATCCCCCGTGTCCCCTTGGCCCAGGAGTGGCCTCGACCACCGCATCCCCTTGCGGAGAGAGCTCAGGAGCCACGGCTGCGGCCGGTCACACACAGCGATGGTTTGCTCCGGTCCAAGCTGGATTCACCCCATCCAGGGAAGGGACTGAGATGGAGAAACTCCTCCTTTGCTATGCCCAGGGGCTCCCATCGATCCCAGCTGGGGATGGAAACACCCACTGGGGAAAAGCCACTATCAGGGATGAGCAAAGACCCCCCAGAGCCAAGGACACGGCGTCCCCCAGCCCTGCCAGCAGCATCCCGCACAGAGAGGGTGCAGCAGCGGAGGGATACTCCGAGCTGTGTGTCCTTCCTTGGCCCGTCCTTGCTTGCTGGGGAAGGCAGCTGGGGAGCAATAAAGCAGGCTGGAAACGTGTCAGCAAAGCTTTCAGCCGGGCCTGGGAGCGCAGAGGCAGGGAGGGAGGAGATGGGGATTTACAGCAGCCTCCGAGGAGAGCAGCCGCCAGCAGCAAAACCAGCTCTGGGTCTGAAGGACAGGCACAGGGAGAGATTTCTCCTGCACTTATACCCTGTTTGGGTCCATAAAGAGGAAACTGAGGCATGAAAAAAAAAAAAAACCCCACAGGCTGGGATTCAGTGAATTCAAAATTAACATTTCAACCATGAAGACTCTCTGATGGTCCCTCCCTACCCCACTGCTTCTCCTCCTTCAGCCGCCACCCCGCTGCGCTCAGCTTCCAGAGAAATCCCGGCAGCTCCTAAAGGAGAAGGGAAGGATGCTCCTGGCGAAGCATCCTGCTCACCGGGATGGTCCAGCTCACTCCATCAAGGTCACAGAGCAGGGACAGGAGGGAAAAGCAAAGGGGCCAGAGGCACAGGGGGATTTCGGGAGGGTGGAAGGCTACTCTCAGGGTCGGGCTGGGAGATCTGAGCATCAGTTTGCAGCTCCCCATCCTCCCTGACGCACTTTTTGCACCCAGGGCCAGGCTGTTTGGGGCAGGCGGGGAGACCTGAGCAGGGAGAGGAAGGGACGGATCCAAGGTCACCTGGAAACCGGAGAGCCCAGGAGGCGAGGCAGAGGGAAGGAACCAGCATCCCTCCCGTCCTCCCTCCATCCGCTGCAAAGCCAAGCACATCCACAAAACCTTGGCTGCACATCCCGCCTTGGAGACCAAATCCCCAGAAAACCAGCTCCAGACCCCTGCCTGGTGCTCCCCATGGCCAGGAGTGCCTCTGAGCGGGTCCTTCAGGAGGTACCCCACCTTCAGGAGGTACCCCACCCTTACAAGCAGCAAGGAATCAAGGGCAGGACCCTCCCAGCAGCATCCAAATCCCACGTCAAATCTCCCCCACAATAAATTTTTGCCCAGCGCAGCAGCATTGCAGCTCTGATCCCCCCAGCCCTGCTCCGAGGACCTTCTGCAGCCCCCATCATGCAAACCTCCCTTCCAGGAGCCAAGGCCAGTCCAAGATGCCTCCATCTTAAAGCTATTCCGTGCCGGGGCTTGCTCCTCCCTGCTCATCCTCTCGGGCTCCAAGGCTTTTGCCATCTGGGCTCGTTAGGGCTGCTGCCTCTCTCCCCTTCTTTATCCCATCCCTGCTAATTAGCGCCAGGCTCTCGCCGCCCTGCAGAGATGACACCCAGTGACTCAGTCCCACCATCCCCACTGCATCCCAGTTCACTCCCCGCCTTACACCCACCCGCGGAGAGGCACAAACTTCGGACAACGTCGGCATGAGCAGATGGGAGAGTGCAGGGGTGCCCGAGGACAAGGGCACCCACGAGAAGCTTTGCTGGAAACCCAACTCCCAGCCCCAGCATGGGGTAGGGAGTAGCTCAGGGGCACACACCCTGCACTTCCCCACTGGAGATGCTCTGCACCGCATCCTTCCCAGCGTTTCCCCGCCGGAGATGCTCCGCACCGCATCCTTCCCAGCGTTTCCCCACCAGAGATGCTCCGCACCGCATCCTTCCCGGCATTTCCTCGCCGGAGATGCTCCGCACCGCATCCTTCCCGTGTGAACGCTCAGCCCCACTTTAGCATCATGATACAGGAGCAGTTTGCATTCGCTGATGAATCAGAGCTGCCTCCGCTTCTTGTCTTACACCCACCCGAGCAACTTTCGCCACCAAAAGCGCCCAGATGTTATAAATAACCCCCGGCGCCCATAAAGGCAAGCAGAGGTGGGGTTACCCCAGCCACCCGCTCCACCCCACAGGTGGGTGCATTTCCCACCGCCCCCAGCTCAGGTTTTTTTATGCCCCGTGGCAGATTGGGAAGTTCCAACGACTCTTCACTAGGTGCCAAGAATCCTTGGGAAAGGGCAGTTTTTACAGATGGGTCATGAGACAGGCACAACAGCAGCGGAGGAGGGGAATTCTTGGCGCTTGGGTTTGTCACGACGTGGATGAGCCCATTCATCGGCCGTGGTCTCCTTTCACCCCTCGTTTAGCATCATGAAAACACGCATCAGCTGCGAGAGTGTGACACCGCACCAAAGCCAACCGTCATATGATTCCTTCAGGGCTCCGGTTGATTCACCAGATGATCTTTTTTCCCAGCAAGATCTCAGCGATCCCTCTTAACTCACTTCAGTTAGTGCCCGAACCCCCAAACCAGTCCAGGTTTGTCCTCAAAGACAGCAAACAGGCAGCATCCAAACCTCTCTGCACACTCTGCTTTTCCCCCTGTTGTAAATTCCTGAAGCTGCTCTGCTACGTTTGTAAACAAACAAATCCAACCGCAGTCCAGGATGGGGTACAATCCCAGCCTCTCCTCCCGAGGCAATGGTTTATTCTGGATGTGCGGAGGTCAGCGTCTGATCTGGGGTAAATGGGATCCTCGTGACTCCGGCTCGGCTCTGCTATCACTCCAGACTCCCCGCTCTGTGCAAGTCTGAAGTGGAGTCACTCCAGATTTCAATCAAACCATTTTATTCCTATTGATTTTAGCAGAGCTGGCTCCAGCTCATCCCAGAGGACTCAGACCCACATTTTAGTTCCCTTCCGAGCAGCTCAGCTGCTGTTAAACCACCATCCAGGTTCCTTGACCTTAGTCCCAACACCTCCAGAGAGATATTCACAAGAAACTCTCCGCCCGGCCAAGAATAGCTCAGCCGCCGCGGCGTTTTGGGTTTTTTTTGACCAGAAATAGTTGCATCAGCTCCTGCTGGATTCAAACCTCAGGTGCCTCAGACACAAGGCAGGATGCGAGAAGCAGAAGGATTTCACCTTCTGGGTCCTTTACAAAGAGCTGGGACCAGATTTTTCAGCCGGTTTAAGCCCCAGGTCCCCAGAGTGATGCAAATCTACACCTGGCCGAGATGCCAGCCCCAAAACACGCACCTTTGGGCACATCCAGCGATGCCACAAATGCCCAGAAGGGAATAAGGACTCCACACACCCAATACCGAGAATTACACAAAACCAGGCCCCCAAAGCCCCATTTTTCTGCCTCAAAACCAGCCCCCCCCAACCAAGGAGCAGAATAAAAAAAAAAAAAAAAAAAAAGGAAAATAAACCCTCAACAATTTCAGGGTCAGGAATAAAATATTCATCGCAGCCGAACGCTTTCTCCTCTCCCAATGTTATTGTCAAGGTCAACCTGGAAGCTCCATTTCTCCCCATCCTCAGGCAACGGCTC
>NW_010133925.1:0-1276 GCF_000699245.1 Pterocles gutturalis | reverse complement strand
GGGTCCCTATGGGGTGCTTGGGGTCCCTATAGGGGGTTTGGGGGCTCTGTGGGGGGCTGGCGGCCACCCTGCTGCTCTGCCAGAACAAGGGTACCTATGGGGGCTATAGGGGGCTACAGGGTGTCTGTGGGGTGTCTATAGGGGCTATAGGATCTCTGGAGGTCTCTGTAGTGGTCTATAGGGTCTTTATAGTGTCTCTGTAGAAATTTTTAGAGTGTCTATAGGCGCTATAGGGTCTTTGCAGAGTTCTATGGGTGTTTATGGGGTGTCTATAGGGTTTTTATAGGGACTATAGAATCTTTATAGGAGCTATAGAAGTTTGTAGGGTGGCTATGATGTCTATAGGATGTCTATAGGGCTTCTGCAGCGACTGGCACTTCTATAGGGGTTTACAGGATGTCTTTAGGGTCTCTATAGGCATTTGTAGAGTTTCTATAGAGCTTACAGAGTCTATATAGGGATTTATATGGAATCTATAGGGTCTCTATACTTTTCTGTGAGTCTTAGGTCTTTTTTTCTATAGGGTGTCTATAGGATGTCTATAGCATGTCTCTAGCGATGTAGAATCTCTATAAGGTCTGTATTGTGGTCTGTAGCTTTCTATAGGTACTCTATAGGATCTGTATAAGGTCTTTGTAGGGGCTGTAGGGTCTCCATAGGGTCTCTACAGGGCTTTGACTCTGTAGGGTCCCTATAGGTTCCTATAGGAGTCTATAGGTTTCCATAGGGTCTCTATAGGGTTATATAGGGACTCTGTAGGGGCTGTAGGGTCTCTATAGGTTCCTATAGGGGTGTATAGGTCTCTGTAGGGTCTCTATAGGGCTGTATAGGGACTCTGTAGGGGCTCTGGGGTCTCTATAGGCTCCTATAGGGGTCTATAGGGTCTCTATAGGGTCCCCACGTCCCTGTCCCCAGGGCTGCTGGAGACGACGCTGCAGAAGGTCGCCCGCGTGAAGGCGCCGAACAAATCCCTGCCCTCGGCCGTGTACTGCATCGAGGACAAGATGTGAGTGTCACCGGTGTCACCTCCCCCCTGTCACCCCCCTGTGTCACCAGTGTCACCTCCCATAGGGGTCTATAGGGTCTCTATAGGGTCCCCACGTCCCTGTCCCCAGGGCTGCTGGAGACGACGCTGCAGAAGGTCGCCCGCGTGAAGGCGCCGAACAAATCCCTGCCCTCGGCCGTGTACTGCATCGAGGACAAGATGTGAGTGTCACCGGTGTCACCTCCCCCCTGTCACCCCCCTGTGTCACCAGTGTCACCTCCCCCCTGTCAC
>NW_010133924.1:0-8519 GCF_000699245.1 Pterocles gutturalis | reverse complement strand
CCCCTCGTCCTGTCACTACATGCCCTTTTTAAAAGCCTCTCTCTGTCTCTTCTGTAGCCCCCTTCAGGTACTGGAAGACCACTATAAGGTCGACCCAGAGCCTTCTCTTCTCCAGGCTGAACAACCCTAACTCTCTCAGGGCCTGTACATAGAGATAGTTGCAGATCAAATATGGCTTTGTATTACCTTGTACAATACATAATTTTAAAAGGTTCCAGATTCCATAGAGGCATATGCTGGAAAAGCAGTTAAGAATACTTTTGTGGGGGGATATAATTATTTCCAAAATAGTGGCAATTATAAATGATTAAACAAACACATAGTTGTGCACTATACTTTTAAAAGAGTATAAACAGGTGCTATCATTGTAAAATAATGGCAGTATTTCTTTATCATGTTAATTAATCTTATGAAGAGGTATGTAACGCTAAACATGATGTAGCAGAAACTCAGTTATATACTGAAGCTTTACGTATGTATCAGAAAGAGGAAATCATAATTCTCTTCAAGGAAGATACATATTTTGTTGAGACTGCATGGATACTGGATGGTAGATAAGTACTGTTATAATAATGGGTTGATTTTCTTGTTAGAGAGGGGACATAGTATTTACATTTTGAAGTCTAGATCCACATTACCGCCGTAGTTTTCGCCCCTGGAACTGTGCAAGCATTCACACAAGATTTAGGAGGAAAGGAGTCAGTATCACACATCTTCAGCTGTTCAATGCCTATTACGCATTCCATCTGTGTGTGAGCAAGGAAACATATGGGTCTCCTACCACTACCACCCGTGGGACTTGCACTGCATTTAGCTTAAGCTCCAGCAGTTCATAACCTCAATTTTAGAAGTCCCCGTGCGGATCCCAGAGATTATAGTTGTGCATTCATGAGCATTTCTTTAGATTAGGTGATGTCCAAACCAAGTTCTTGGAAAGGAGAAATCATCTTAGGAAGCGATGAGGTCATATTTGTCAGTCTAAAAATGGACACTTGTGAAGACTTGTTCTGCTTTACAGTTGTTGAGCCTTCTCAGCCAAAGATCCAGAGAAGATCTCCAGACCATCACGTATAACCGTAACTAATGTTGCTCTATAGGATTCTTCCAACAGTGATCTATTTGTTATTAGCAAACCTTTACTAAAATCATTGCTGGAAGACAATTGCTTTATAAGAACATCCAGTTAATTAGTTATTCCTCTTAGTTGTCTAATAAATCAGCTGCTCGAATAAGGATCCTCCACTAAACTGTGGAGATGAATATTAAAATGTGAGTGCCAAGGACTTCCAAATATCTCAAAGGCAAAAATGAAAGACAGTGAAGGGTATGAAGTGGGAAGGAGATTAGGAAGATGCAGCGCTGCAAGTGCCTATTGATGTTATGAGACTTACTAGGTGCTTTGTTTCTCATGAATGTGAAATGCTGCCCTCTGTTACAAGCACAGGCGAGGTGCTTTGTTTCTCATGAATGTGAAATGATGCCCTCTGTTACAAGCACAGGCATGTCCTTACTAAGGAGATCCATCGGTGAGTTGTAAATGATTAAATATGACCTAGAAAATATAAAGAGTTCAAAACAAAGAACAAATACAGTTAATGGCAATATGGGCAATTCAGATTCAGTTCCTTGTTTTGACCTCGGTCTATGTTTGGAAGGGTTGATATAGGTATCTGTTTTGATCTTCATAATGCCTAAGAAAGCAAGCACTAATCCTGACATCACAGACCACACCTTGATGGTGTATTTCAGAAACCTAATTTCAATTTGTCAGTATCCAAAATGGAGATGCCTGGCACCAGCAGAGTGCTTCTGAGGGTGTAAATTAGATGCACAGGCACTTTGTTGCATGAAGAGAGAGTGTTTGATGCCTCTGAAGAGTGATTCATAGTGTACTAGTGAAATGTCTCCCTTTTCATTATCTGGGTAGGATCCTAAGTGTTGTTGTTGGTTGACTGAGCTTTCCTAAGCTGAGCTGCCACAAATTTTTCTAGGAGGAACATAGGCTTTTGGAAAGAGATTACTAGTTTGGAGTTTCACAGCAATACTTTCAGGATTCAGATCAGATACAATTGTCCAGGTGAATGGCAGAGTGGTTATGACTTGCACTACAACAGTCTAGTGGTTACGGCTTATGCTAAAGTATGAAATGCCTCAGTTCCTGACAGGAGGCAGGGAGAATCACAGATGATCAGCCCCCATTTTCCCCGAAAATACCTTTATCATAGGTCAGGCTGGGAAAAAGCGTTGCTCTTAACCTCTCAAAGAACTGGATAGGAATTTGTACGTTCAAAGCACAAGACAGTATAACTACCCTTAGTGCTGTAAATATGTGGAATTAAATAGGAGGTTTTTATGTTTGGTTTATAACAGGAAGTGTCAGATATCCCTTTCCTAGTATTTTCTTTCACACACATTAAACTCCCTTTCTAGATGACTCAAAAACAGACAAAAAGAAGCAGGTTGGGTAGGAAAATAAGCAATGCTTTAAGAAGTAATTCCTCTGCTAAGTCATGGAAAGTCTCCTTTGCCCTTGTTCAGACTGTAGGGGCTAAGTTATAAGGGATCTTCTGGGCTATCAACCCCATGCCAGTTAGCACAGGTTATCTCATTTTGTGTGCATGCTCATTTTGTATCTACCATTCCATAAGAATATTAAGTCTATCATGTTCAAGACTGAAAATATTTCGCTCTGAAGTTTCCTTGAGAAGTTGTCTTTCAGAGAAAGAGCGTTTTCCACTGGTTTGTGGATCTGACTATATTTTTAATTTGCAGAAAAGTAACATTCTAATTCAACTTGTGACTATCCAGAGTTCAAAATCAGCCCTCTGATTAAGACACTCCTTGTTCTACTCATAGAACAAAAAAAAATTGAAGAAAAAAGTAATGGTGGTTGTTGGAAGGGGTATGTATGAAGGACAAATATCCCAATGCAAAGAGACTGGTTTTGCGAAGATTTTTTTTTTGTTATTTTCTCTGTGGATTATATTTTTTGTTGTTGTTGGTTTGTTATGGGTTTTTTTTTTTTTTTAAGTGAAACTGCTGTCATCTTTGTGGAATGTGGTTAGCAGCTCCGTTTCCTTCAAAAGTAATCACTTCTTGATTCAAACTGCTTCACCAGTAAATAGGATATCTTAGGACATTAATTATATGGGAGAGAAGTATATGTGAAGAAGCTGTTACAATTCATTACTGTACAAGAACTATCCAGAGAAGAGAGAAAATGTAAAGATAGAGATAATTGTTATTGCCTCAGTTTCTTATGGTATTGGGATAGATGGACTGGAAATGGGTTATCTTTCTCCCTTGTAATAAAGTGAGTACATACACACAGAAAAAAGAGGAAAGTTAAAGTGTAGCCAAACAGCATTACATCAGTTAAGCTGCAGACTGTTTGCTGGGAACTCAGGAGAGCAAGGCAAGGTGTGATGCTGTGCTCAGGGATTAACCAGTTAGTAGCTGGTTTTCTCCAAAAACAAGAAAATAAATCACACATTTTAATAGCCAGAGAATAAAAATGAAGGAAGCTGTTCCAAATTTCAGAAAGCTATTAAATATTTCTCCTGGATTTTTTTGCTTTTTGGATACTTTTAATTTTTAAATTATGTAACAACTTATTTCTTTGTTCATTCTTGTGTCCAAGTGTAAGGCATGGGATATTACTTCCCCCTTCAAAAGTAGGTTTATATGGCTGAGTTAATATGTGTCTGCAACTTCATTTTTCAGTGTTCGACACTGAAAGACCAGTATATATAACTCCATTTAAAGCCTTTAAACTAAAGGGTTTCAACTATCAGCAAATCTCTGTTATTCAGATCACTAATTCTAAACAGGTTGAATAGTAAAAGTGCTGTTCATATATAATTTACTCATTTAATGCTTGTGATCGTTATCAGTGTGTGTGTGAAACGGTATGAAAGAAAGAGAAGAGACACCACATTCGATATAGTTTTAGTGGAAAATACTGAGAGTTAAAGGAAAAAATTAAACTTTTCCTTCTTCCCTTCCCCAGTCCCCAGCAAAACTCTGTTGAAAACTGCTAGAGGAGTTTTCAACTGACGGACCAAATCCGTCAGGCACGATTCTCCCTTGGTAAAGCCATGCTGGTTGTCGTCAATCACCTGCTTCTTTTCCATGTGCCTTAGCATAGATTCCAGGAGGATCTGCTCCATGATCTTGCCAGGCACAGAGATGAGACTGACCGGCCTGTAGTTTCCCAGGTCTTCCTTATTTCCTTTTTTAAAAATGGGGGTTATGTTTCCCCTTTTCCAGTCTGCAGTAACTTCACTGGAGTGCCACAACTTCTCAAATATGATGGATAGTGGTTTGGCAACTTCATCTGCCAGTTCCTTCAGGACCCGTGGATGTATCTCATCAGGTCCCATGGACTTGTGCACCTTCAGATTCTTTAGATGGTCTCAAACCTGATCTTCTCCTATAGCTGGCAGTTCTTCCTTCTCCCAGTCACTGCCTTTGTCTTCTGCAACTTGGGCAGTGTAGCTTGAGCTCTTGTCAAAGCTGAGTAGTATTTTAGTGAAAAACAGAGGGAACAGCACAGTCATAAAGGCCAGAAAAAAATGGAAAACGTGGAAGAGACTGTGTCAATTTCTACATAAATCTACATAAAATCTCTATCTGTTCATCAGAACACTGTGTTTGCAAACCAAGAGCTCAGTTCTCTAAGTTGTCTAGTATAGCTCCACTTTTCGGGAAGAGCACTAACACATCCAAAATTTTGTCCTGTGGCCATGAAACATTCTATGAACATAGAATACAGTGTGCTCTAAAGAAGCAAAGTCTCTCAGTGACTGGCTGAAATAATTCAGATGGGTTTACAGACTTCTGTGGGAGGAACAGGACAGTGGACATGGATCCAACATGTCTTAGGCAAGGTCATAGCTGGGAAAAGGCATTTCTCAGCTAAAAAAGATGACAGACACTGGTGTTTCAAACCTGAGTGGCAAGGTTAGATGGCAAATTCTCATGGCTATAGAACCTGTATTAGATGTAAATAGTCAAGGATAATATCATACATGTTTTAGAAGCACCTGTGCATATTCCCGGTGCAAACCTCTCCAGCACTCTGGGCAACACAAGCAAAATGCTAGAGAGCTTGCTGGGAGTTTGAATTTGTGTGTTGAGTTCAGAGTCACTGTGTCTAGTGAATGAGTTCTCAGGAGCAGTTCAGATGCAAAATAGCTCCCATCCACTCTTGACTAAAGCTCATTATCTTTTCTTTTTTATGTAGAAATTGACACAGTCTGTTCCACGTTTTCCATTTCTCTCTGGCCTTTATGACTGTGCTGTTACCCTCTGATTTTCACTAAAATACTACTCAGATTTGCCTGTTATTACCTGTACTCATAACTTCTTAGGTCTGTGGGCTCTTTTTCAGATATTGAGTTCATTCTTCTGCAATTGTCCAGTTTTCCTTATGTATTTTATAATCATATTTCCTCTTGTCAGTAAAATGGGCTGCCTAGAACATTTCTCCCATTTTCATAACTCTCTTTGACCTAAATTTTTGCATTCTTAACCACTTCTTTTTTTCCCCATGACTTCTGCAAATTGCCTAGTATAGAAAACTTGGGGTATTTTTCTTTTCCCAGTTAGCATCTATCAATCTTATTCTCATTTCTTCAGATATAGCTGAAGTTAGTGCAAAATTTTTCAGACTTTTCATAGAAGTTTAAAAATTTGCCTTGGTAACCAGCATATGATTGTCTTCTGACTGGCCTGAAAATGCCCTAGTGCATTGCAGCTTCCTGCAGTGTTGAATGAACTAGGTAAGTCCCCACATTTCAGAGATTTCAAAGGAAAGTTAATGGTTGATGGTTACATAGCAGGAGTGGCAAAGGAACTGTGAACCTTTGTATAAATACTGAGGCAAGTACACAGACAAACAATTGAAGCACTAACAGCACAGGAAACAAAAAGGTTCCTTAAGAGGTCCTGAGTCATCCATTATTTCTGCATGTTTTGTATTGTGAACCCCTGCACCCTACCTATCAACAGCCGGATGACCCCATCACAGAGATGGAAGGCAGTGTTTAAGGGCCATTGAGCACTGTAATTTTTCCCACTGTATCACAATTACAGAAAACTTGTGCTAAATAACATGAAGTTGGTTTGCTGTGAAAATTCACAGTCTGTGTGTGCTAGCCACATTTCTTGCTGTCATTCGCTTTTGGTGCTTATGGTCTAGCAGGCTTTTTGTCTTGTGCTAACCATTTGTATATAGCAAGGGCCAGACTTAGAGACTGAAGGTTCCTACCATGCACCAATGTACTTTATTCTCCTTTGCACTGCAGTAGACATGGACCCAAAGCAACTCCACAGGCACAAGTCTCCTTGAATGCCTGGAAACTTAATATCCAGAACCAAATATGAACTTTATGGTTGACTGACCATGCACTGAATTAAGTCTCTCTATCTAAATGTGATAGATGCTATCTTGGCCAAGACACTGAGGTCTGAACGAGGAACTTCCAGTTCCCAATAAAATCACAAGATGTTGCAGCTTAAAAAAAAAATTTATTTTTCCTATATTGTGTCTTTTAACACACTGCTGAGTGGCAGATGCCTCCAAAATTAAATGTCAGTAAGCTCAGGTTTATTTTTGTTTTATCTGGATTTCACAAGCATTTTAACTTGTGTATCATCTAAAAATCATATTAGACTGTATGGCAGAAAATACTGCAGAACTACTCACTGCAGAAAATCACTGTTAGGGGTCTTAACTATGTCTGGATGTGACAGATTATCTAGTTATCCCCATAGAGTGGCCAGGAACTAGGGTAAATCTTTGACAGTAGCTGCTATGAAAATCAGGATTTTTAAATTCTTAAATAGCAGTATATTCTGAAAGAGGAGCCTAGGAACCTCTGCATCAATAGTGCAGAACTAAAAAGAGAAGCAAAACTCATTCGTGAGATGCAGATAGAAGAACAGAAAATGGTATTATCATGATCTAGTTTAACCAATGAATTTCACTCACCAGCTTGTACAGCAAATACTTATCTGGTGGATGAATTATAGTGTGTCCTTTATAGGGTGGGGGAAATGAAATCTTGATGAAATGACATTAGGTAATTGTGAGTCCATTATGACTCAGAGTTATTCTGGTCTTGCTGTTACAAATGTGCTTTTTACTAGGGAGGTCTCCCAGCCTCTGAAACTTGTTATGCTCTGATTTCTAGCTTACAGCAGCCTCTGTGAGAAACTTTCTGTATGTATTGACTACAATCAAATCATGTCTTAGCCTTCTCTTTAATAAGCTAGGTAGACAGAGCTGCCTATAAGCCGTGTTTAGACGGCATGACTTATCCTTTTAGCCTTTTTTCTGAACCCTTTCCAATTTTCTCTACATCTGTATAGCAGGAATAATAATGCTTTCCCTATCACATAAGATCAGGCTCTATTATTTCCTCTTAATTGCTAATCTCTAGGATTATGTTCAAACAGAAACATGAAATAAGTATATCGTTATTGACAAGCATTTAAAAACCCAAATGTCCTGATTGCTAGATTTATTTCAGTCAGTTATTTATTTTTGCTCTTAGAGAAACCTGGGGCGGCTGAGAAGGGAGAAGCTATGAGGATGGCATTGGTGGTGAAAAACTTCTGTCAGTGCCCTCTGGATGAGAACCAAATGTGCCCCAACAAGCATTGCTATCTGGGCAGTTAAACTCATAGGTCTCCTCCCACTCCAGTGCCATTTGTTGTGACTCAGCAGGCACTTTGGGGGCTCTTTACAGCCTGCGTGCAGGTGTAGGACATTACACGAATGAACTGAGGACAGTTTGTGTGATGATCGCAGCTGCAACAGTGACAGCCATTGACCCTGGTTGTTGAGAGTTATTTGCTTTGCATTAATCAGTAAAACACTTCAGCTATTTATTTTTCTCCACTTTGCAATCCAAAGACATTAACACCAGCTTTGGAATGATTGCCAGAATAGGCATTTCACTTGTCTTTCCCACCTTCCACTGGGCTATTATTCTAAGTTAAATGTATCTTTCGCTATGAGCTGTGTGGAAGGGGCAGTGTCACGGCTCTGCTGCAGGAGCTAGCAACCAGCTGCAATTTGAAAGCTGATGATGACACAGCCTTCTGCCAGCACAGCTCTGTCACTGAAGGAGTGTCAGAGACACCGTTTTACTGGGAAAGGGGCAAAGGAAGGGAAATATACACGTTTACTAGTATAGGAGAGGGGCTATGCTGGACCTTGTTCTCACCAACAAGGAAGGGCTGGTGGGGAATGTGGAACTCAAGGGCAGCCTGGGATGCAGCAACCATGAGATGGTGGAGTTCAAGGTCGTCAGGACAGTGAGGAGGGCACACAGCAAACTCACTACCCTGGACTTTAGGAGAGCGGACTTTGGCCTCTTCAGGGACTGGCTTGGAAGGGTCCCGTGGGATAAGGCCCTGGAGGGAAGAGGGGCCCAAGAAAGCTGGCTAATATTCAAAGATCACTTCCTCCGGGCTCAGGGACGGTGCATCCCAACAAAGAGGAAGGCAGG
>NW_010133923.1:14600-26093 GCF_000699245.1 Pterocles gutturalis | reverse complement strand
GTGATTCTGTGATTCTGTGATTCTGTCTTCTCCCTGCAAAATGGAAGCCCAGTCTGAAGGATCTTTGGGTTCGATGCATTATATATAGGCACTGCCTATCATTGACCTTGTTGCTTAATCAACAATTTTTTAATGAGGAACCTATATACGACATTTCTCTCAAAAACTTCAGTGTAAAGTTTTTATAAGCGTAAAATACTGAGTTGTCTGAATTTGAATAGATGTGGGGTAGAGAAAATACTCATCCTTATTGCTCAGTCTGATGATTTAACTCCACTACAGAGTTTAAATTATTTAAGCAGCTATATATTAAACTAGATTTTTAATCAATCACCTTGAAGACTGTATGAAATAGTTGCTCATAAGCTTTAGAGAAAGGAGAAAGTTTATGTTCACATAGTGCAATGAAGCATTGTAAGAAGCTTCCTCTGTCTCTCTGAGACAGCTAGTTCAGCTAGCCCAGACAGCAGCACTAGCATGCCACTTCTGTGGTTATGATGGGAAAATTGCAGACAAATTTCACTTCTCTATCCAGATCTGCTCCTCACCAGTCATTGAACTGGCTGAGAAACAGTATGCACTTCCGAGCTGGTACATGGCTGGAGGGAACCGATCAAGCCTGGAGACAGCTGGGCGCATGGGTTTGTTCAGCAACATGAGTGTGCATGAGCTCATTTACAGCTTTAATATCCCTGTGCAGCACAAAGGTGGGTGGAATAGAAATTAAGAATGTAAACCTAACATATAGAGGAAAAGATCTGCATCACTTGGTGGGCAGAGTGCAAAGAAGCATCCCAGATTTTAATACTGAGGAATAATTTAAGAGAATGAAAGGTCATTCTTGTACAGTAGGGAACAGCAGTCTTGAAAAAAGCTAACTTTGAAAGTGCCAGCAAAGCAGCAGTTATAGTGAATAACAGTTGATCATCCTCTTCTGTGGAGATGCTGTGACTCAAAATGCAGACACCAAATGTATCAATGGATGCATGAACTGGCATTACGTTTGCTGGGCCATGACTGGAATAATGATCTATATAGTTCTTCATATCACACTCCATGTGTATCACACTAAGCATCTAAGAAATGAAAAGCTCAGATCATTCGCACTTCTTGCAGATATTTGCCCTAACTATCCATGTACCTGGGGTCCTCCTTCAGTTAAAGATTACTAAAACACCTGTCCATATCAAGAATTGCTTTCTTCATGTACTTAACATGAAAGAAATGTGGGAATACAAGTGCTGAATATTTAGTTTGATAAGGTGCATTATGTTTTCCCCTTCAAATACACAGTAGGTTTCCTTTATACTCTCTATATTTTTATTTTGTCATTGAACTCGTGTTCATTTTTACAAGATTGCTTTGCTCTTCAAGTACATTATCCATGCATGATCTACAAATTCCATTGGTTATGATCTCAACCAAGTAAACTAGTATCTGAAATGGTAGATACATGGTCAAGTTAATAATTTACATTACATTGTTTTTTATTAAAGATAATCAAATTGATTAATCCTTGCAGCACATGACAGCAAAGTGCTTACAATACACAAATACACAATCAGCTTTCATAATGGATGATGACCCTGCTCATACAACGTAAAGCGTACGTCATGTAGGTGACTTGTCTACACAGGACAGGGATTTGTGCTTGTTACTCCCTTCCAGCCATTGGATTTCACTGTGTAGCCCATTGCCATTGCTGGTGCAATGAGCCATTACTCATGTGAAATCTGCCTCCTTTTACCAGCTCTCTGCCAGTGGTCCTTCTCAGGTGAGCGTACTGCATCCACCTTTTGCTCCCTGCACTGGCTGCCATCATATATCAATAGGTGATTTCAAGGACCTGCAACCATCTGACCGTCTTTCCAACAATCTAACTTCTTGTTCAAATCTCTGGCTGTAGTGACCTCAAGCTGGTAGAGTTCAGCAATACTGCCCAAAGTTAATTTGAAAAAAATGCCCATAGATTTTTGAAACATCAATGTAAACCCTGTAGAATTATAGAGAAATAACTTCATTCTCATGGAATGTGCAAATAAAAAACTACACCTAAGCATTAATGTAACCTACATAGCTCATTGGTGTTAGTGGACTTTTCTGGATCACTGGAAGATAAAACTAAATTTTTACAATTAACTGGAAAAAGCTAACATGAATGGTTGAATGATCAGTATCAAATAGCATTTGCCTTCTGTATCTATTATTATATTACTATGCCCTGGACATCTGTGATGATTCAAGCATACGACATCTAAACAGCTATGTTTTATAATTGTATCAGAAATAAAGAGCTTGTGTTAATATATACTTGTAAAAGAGTTTTCACACAGACAGAAACACACAAACAAGAGTTTTCCTTATTTAGAAGACTAAGGTAGAAGCTTTCTTTATGGAGATGAATAGTTTCATTTAATTTGGAAAGATTATTTATCTGCATTTAACTCAACCCTAATCCTGCAAACACACAGCGTGAATGAAGATGCCTGCTGACCAAGTTGCAGTATAGCATTGCAGTATTGATAGCAAAGTTACGGTATTAATTGCATTTATGTAACATCTGTTGCCTAAGTACCTCCAAGCGCTTTACGAATGGTAACTAACGAGAAGCCTGCCCGTGCTCTTTGTGAAGTCAATGGCAGCATTCCAGTTGTCCTCAAAGGGAGCAGGCACAGGCTCTGAGCCTCATAATAACGTAAAAGTAGGTTAAGGATCTTTCGGTTCGCTGGAGAAGGGAGGGATAGCAGAGCTGAGGAACAGAACCCAAAAGGCTTTTCTCTAACTCTAGGGCTGCCTTTCCCTGGAAGAAAAAGTAATATAATTTACTAGGGAGACCACAAAATGAACCATAAAGAAGGAGCTGTTCACAAAGACTTAAACTATTGTTGCCTCACAATGCGACCTTTTTCTTATTCCAAAAACAACAACTGGAGACAAAGCTGGGCTTCCCAGGATATTCCTCTCCAGTGGCTGCAATGGCCCTACAAATAGCTGCTCCTTGGAAAGGCATTTTTCTCTCTCTCTGAGGCTTTCTCTAAAGAGGTGTATGACATTTCCAGTAGTCTAGTTACTTCGTCTCTAAGTTTTCTGTGTCCATGACTGACGTGTTTATAAATCAATGCTCTTGGCTTCTTGAACTGTGGTAAGTAATCTCATGAGGAACAGAAGTCAATATGTATTTGCACTTTCACTCTTAAGCACTTTCCTGGTAGCCATGCTCAGCACTGATTCCCAGTTCAAACAACTGCTCTGAGGGGGGTCCTTCAGAGCCAATTTCCATGTTTCAAAACAAAAAAGCCCCAACAATGTATCTGAAAATAAGGAACCAGAAAATAGCCTGTAGTAATTTTCCTCTAGTCTGCCTACCCTTTAGAAGACTGAGTTATTTTTTTGTGAACAAGGCCACCAGGGAGCCTATGGCCTATTTCCAGGCAGCTATCCATCAAACACCCGTGTGACATAGGGAATGCACATGAAGACACTGGAAGTTCCTGTGATACCATGTGTGTCGTATGGTCCATGTGGCTGAGAGAGCTGCTGTAGCAGGCAGTACCATGTCCTTCATGGGACAGCTTCAGCTGGGGCAGAGTTAACTTTCTTCATAGTAGCTATGTTTTGGATTTGTGCTGAGAAGAAGGCTGATAACATGCTGATGTTTAGTGTTGCTGCCAGGGCAGTCAAGGATGTCTCTGATTTCTCATGCTTTGCAATGTGCAGGTGCACAAGAAGCTGAGAAGGAGCATAGCCAGAGCCACAATTACTGGCTTAGGATTTGACCTTAGGTTTAAGACTGAGATCCAAATTGGCCAATGGTATATTCCATATCATGTACGTCCTGCGCAGTATATAGATGAGGGTCTGTCTGGAGTTCACTCTCTCTTGGTTGTCTCTCTCAGATTCTCAGGCTCTTATCTCTTTTCTGGGATTGCAGTTTCAGGATTCCCCCTGCTCCAGGATTGTTAGCTGGGAATGGGCTGGGCCTTGGTCATCGGGGGGTGAGCAGTATCACTGTGTATCGCTCATTTGTGTATTTGTATGTTTGTATATTATTATTACTATTATTATTTTCAATATTATTTACAATGTTATTATATTTTAGTTGTTAAATTGTTCTTAACTCATGAGTCTCCTTACCTTTGCCCTTTTAATTCTCTCCCTCATTCCCCAGGACAGGGGAGAGTGAGCAAGTGGCTGTGTGATGTTCACCACTAGCTGAGTTTACACCATGACAGACCAATATAGGCTAGATTATCTGGACTTTATAGAAGACATCATCACAGAAACTTGTTCCTGCTTGACAGTGCTGTGGAGGGAAGCAATGCTTGTAAGTATTAAGCACCTTTTTATGATTCATCTGCACATGGGGATTTAAATGGACATTTTTTTGTGGGTACAGACAGGACCATCTTCCTGCCTTACCAGTCACATCATTCCTTTTCTTTTAATATATTCTAAATGGCACCAGCTTTAGAGATGTAAAAGTATTACTTATCTCTGCAATATGATCACCCTTCCAGCCCCCCCTGCAATATCTGGCCACATTTGCTGCCTGCCTCCTGGTCTGCATTCTGCTCACCATCCATCTTCATTGACTTTTCCCCCACACCAATGTGAGATTAGAACATCACGGGAAATTAAACACAGTACATATAAATCATGTTTATTGTTGCCTCAGATACAGAAAGATAACAAGAATCAATAAGAAAGGTATGATGACTTACAGTTTTATTAGTATACTCAGTTTTTCATGATCTGAGTCTTCATAAACAAAATGGTTTAATAGGACCACTGAGATCTTGAAAAAATCATATATTCCTGGCTATTCATCTTCTGAAACCTCAGTTTCTGAGTTGCCATAGTGCTTACATTTTTGTTACTTCTCTCAGACAAATTTCTAAAAGCTACTGAGGTTTCATGAGGCCAGAATTCATCTTAGCCGTGGTACCTGAAGCAGAGAGGTGGTGCTCAGGTCTGAGCAGCCTTAGCTGGGGGACAAGCAGATGGCCAAAATGACAAACAGAACTGTTTTGTCTGATGACTGAAGTGTTGTCCTTCCATCTTCTACCTTCAAAAAATATAAAAACCCCATCGTTAACAGGACTACAATTTCTCTCTGCCTAATTACAGGACCAATGGATCAGGACCATTAGACCATTCCTCATGATTATTGGTCTTTTATCACAATCTTTGATGACTTTATTTCTATGAAAGGTTCATTGTCTTATTTAAATCTGTTGCCACTTTTTTCTGGAAAATGTTATTCAAATACAGTTGAACCTATGCATATCAGAATATGGACCCCATACAATTATGCCTAATAAAATCAGACACAAACATGTTTCCTTGCTTGCAGTGTAGTCCTTCACCATTATTTTCTTTGGGCAGCAAGTGGGAGTATCTGTTTCCTTGACTGCTTCATACACTTTACGTGCATCCTTTTGAGTTGTTCAGACTGTACCTGGGTTTTATCCCCTTCCCAGAAGTAATCCTTTGCTCTCCCCAGTGCTGTACAATAGCAGGCATTTCTCTCTGGAACACATACTGATGCAAAGGGAAAGGCCAATCTCTAGCCTTTCCATAAGAGACATAATTTCAGCTTTTCAAAAGAACATCCCACAGACATTCAACAGTCCCTTGGGTTATGGCAAAACTCTTTTCTCATGGGCTAACAACTGTCACAAACTATGGAAGCAAAATCTCCCCAAATAAGAGAATACTCCACTAACATCCCCAATAGCCTAAGGAGCAGATATTTCCTTCCTTGCTCCTTTACTCAAATGGGCTCATGTTTCCATGCAACTTATTATCAGGGATCTTTATGTGTCATTCCCACCTGAGTATTGGGTCTGTCTTCCATTGCAGCCAACCATGAGCTCCCTGCCCTGGATTTCCCAGTTTGAAAACTGATCTCCTGTACCACCCTGGCAGCTGACTTACCGCTACCGAACTTAAGTGCTGAAAGAAGCAGTCAACAGCAACGGGTGTGAGCGCTTGGGTTGTGCTGTCAGTACGCCTTTCCACAGGGTTGGTCTGCCACTGCATTTCTCTACTTATTTCTGGGACAATAGCTTTTATCGTCCAAACTTCCCGGTTGTCTCTTTACTGCCTCATTCATTGCCTTCACCCCCTGACCACCGCAGGCTGGCTAGCATTAAGGACTGATAATCAACAAGCTAAAGATGCTCCAGGTATACTCTTCCCAGAAGCAAGTCCTTTGTTACCTTTTGCGGTTCCTTGTAGAAGCTCCAGGGACAAATATATTTATGTGCAGGGGACAAAATGAAGGCTCTTAACCATAACCAATCACATTAATAAAGGTTAATGAATTTAAAAGCTACTCAGTCAAACAAGGTTCAAAAAGAATATGTACTTTTCTTATTATGTGTGAAAACAGTACGCATTTCCTAGCATCTGTGTGCCGTGCTAGGACATAAGAATATACAACATTTCTCTATTATTTTTCACTGACATTAGTTATTTTCTGAACATAGAAAACAGTAATACATTTTGAAATCATAATGGAGGTTCACACTAGTTCTGCTGAAGAATCTAAATTTCATGACAACCAAGCTAATGAGCAATACAAGGAAGTAACATTCAAATACAGGATCACTCAGTAGCCATAGGCTTAACTCACAGCTGGAGGCTTCTTCGTTCAGTCCGTAGTTTATTTGTCTTTTTACCTGACACAAAGGGGAACTTATTATACTGATTGGGAAAAATACCTGCCAGATGCCTGTGGGTATTTTATTAAGGTGGGGAAAGGTGGGGCAGCGCTTCGTTACTGGCCACGAAGAGCTCAGCTTTCTGGGTCAAACATCAGCACAACTGCTCACCTTGGAGCACTTCCAGTGAATGTCAGAACAGTGGCGAAACTGGCCAAAAATACATGTGTCTTCAGAAAGTCAGAATTACTTCAGAACCTCAAAATGGAACCTCAGAGCTTCAGTTGTCACAATGGCGCAAGGCTCTACCAGTCATGGGAGAAAACATGTTGCCAATATGAGCTTTTTGCAGCTGAGGCTTCCACCTGCCCAGCAGTGCTCCTTGAACTGGAGTTCACCTCTCCCTGATGAAAGGTGATGGTGACAAGGCTGCTGACATGTCATGGTCCAAGGCAGCGCTGCAAAGCAAGGATGAGCAATGTTTTGTAAGACACTGAATGGCCACTTGGAAGTGGGATGGCTCACAGTACTTATTCTGCGCAATGCAAATGTAATTGAAAATACAGAAGTCCCCAAACCAGACATGAAAGCACGCTGGCAGGTTCTGGAAAGCCTGCTGCCTGTGCTAAAACTGGTCCAAGTTGTCAGGGAGTATTTGTCAACTGAAGCTACAACAGTGTCATTCAATGTCTGTCTCAATAGGGCTTCTCTGTAGACATTTGATCACAAAAGGTGATGATAACCCAGCAGTATGTAAGTTTGAAATTAATTTATCCACAGAACAACTTTTGACTCAACATGAATGCCACAAGCTGCCAACTTCGTGTTTATGAAAGCTATTACGTTGGACCTACTCCACAAACATAACCTTGTTTTCTAATAAGCTCAAGAAAAAAAGTTCTGCAGCTTCATCCTCCATATGCTCAAAGATGAGATCCAGCAGCTGGTTAGTTAGGAGAGAATATGTTGGAAAACAGCAGTCAGTCAAAGAATAAAAACATAAGAACTTGGAGGCATTAGCTTTTACTCTACAGCAAAGAGCTCTGGAGATTTTGACCTATACTTCACACAACAGTTTATTAAAAGTGCCCTGCAGGGTGGGCTGAAAATGAAGTGGCCAAACTGGTGACTAGTGTCTTGCCATTCTGGGGAGAAATGTGGCATACAAAAGTTTTTCCACTGCTGTAACAAACCTATAAACAAACTATATTATTTGCTATAACAAAACTTTTTTTGCTTGAAATGTTTAATCTTTAATTGTGCTTGGGAAGAAAAACTTGATAAAATCACAATTGACTTGCGTTCTTTATTTTCAGAAAAGTATTTTCCAAGTACAAATTCTTGAGTATTTTGGCCAATTCTTCCTAGCAACTTATTTTTCCACAACAAAGTTGAGTGACTGCAGCTAAAAGCAATTTGTTACTAGATTAATTACTGACTTGCAGTGCATTTTATGCAGAACAATTTGATGTACCTATATCAACAGCCTAAGAAGGGGCCACTTAGCTGCGTAGCAAAAACTCTCTACCACATAACACACACTCTTGCTTAATAAATACTAGAATGAAATCATTCTAGTATTTGAGTTATACTGGAAGATGTTAATAGTGGAAGATGTTAAAAAACATCTGAATTGCATGGAACATACACTGGCGTCTGTTAAGCGTAGGACTTGCCTGCCTAGTGGGATGGAGTCAGTCACTGGCTGGTGACAGGTTGTGATTTATGTCAGGTAGCACTGGAAACTCTTGGCTTGTTTTTCAATCACATTTTATATTTAATTTTTAACTGTACTTAGAAAAATTACTAAGCTACTCCAAATGCAAGTGCCACATTTCTTCTTAAGAGTAGCAGAGCTCAGCAGTAGATTCCCCTGGCTGACTGAGGGTGGTTTGAAAATGGCTTAAAATGGATTGAATGGCTGAAATGACTCGAAATGTACAGCATTTATTTAATGCCAGCAAAGGAAGCGTACAGCTTTGTTAATTTGATCTCCATTCCTTCTGCTAAGAAACCATGAACATTGCTAATGGAAAAGAAAAGAATCCCGTAATGCAGGGCAGGACAAGTGAACACTGAATGCTGGGCTGTCAATCCAATCCAGCATGCTGAGTGGCTAATTCAAAATAATGCAGAGATGTATGAATGGAATAATTAAGGAAAACATCTGAAACACACATAGCAAACGGACAGCAAATGCAATTCACTGTAGTAAAATTGTTGCACTTAGAGCAAATTACTTATACTGTTTACTTTAGGGCACTGGCAATGAGTGAAGAAAACAACACACAGCTGACTTAAAATACTGGAAACAGCAACAATGCCAGTCGCTCCATAAGGGCAGCTCCCAGCGCAGGACCATCAGTGGGAACAAGACTTTAAAGTAAATTTTGAGTTAAAGAAGCACATGAAAGGACATGTGCTCTTCAAATTAAAGCACACAGTGGTACCCAAGATGATTTTTACTGATATTAGAACAAACTAGTGAGTTTCTGAAAAAACATTCCAATGGGAGTAATAAGGGCAAACAACATAACAGTGCTTATAAATCTATTAGATTAATTTATAAACAGAAGTTAATAAGGTGGTTGCCAGACAAAGCCTGAGGCTGGTTTTGCTGAGGCAATACTTGCTGCTCCAGTGTTCCTTATGCTCTGTTCTTCTAATTTCCCATCTCAAAGAAGATGCAGTTCTAATGCGAACGGACATTGGGCCCAACCTGCTCGATGACACATTCAATGTAACTCATTCATTTCCTGCAATTTGGCAGCCATAAAAAAGAAATAAAGTTAGGAAATAAATATCAATTCAATCTTTCTGCCTTGTGCTTATAGTGTCCCGCCCTAGCAAACCCTTCCAGCCTGTACAGCCCTTGCCCTTGCCCCTTGTCCCTTGTCCTATACAGCCACTCCCCAGTTCCTTTAACTGGGTTTTGGTTACACAGTGATTCAATGGGCTTAGTAAATCAGCATAAACCATTACACACTTTAATTACACACATGTATTACCAGATTTGTTTCACGCTGAGTGCCCAAATTTATGTTTACTTACATTTTTTTGGCACTACAGGACTGACTCCATGAATATTTGTAAAGTGCTATGCACTTGCTGCGTAAGAACTGTACACATGCGATTAGTAGTAATTACTACTGTTTACATTTAAACAAAAGTTAGCATTTAGATCCGAACTCCTGAGTAATCCTGTATTCAATCTAGAGGTTCACTTCAGAACACTGAAGAGAAAAAATAATACTAAGGACGATGGGTTTATGCTATTGTCAAAAATACATAATTAGATCATATGTTAAATTAAGAAATCTTGAGCTGAAACAAGGGTGTAGTCACATACTGAAAACATTTGCTGGATGAATCAAGATGACATGGGTACTTGATTCCACGCTGCCATGCGTGTGCTGAGTTTCCCTCTCACCCACATCTTGGGGAGGTACCCGGGCAGCTCCACAAACAGCCCACTGAGGGTAGTCCCTCTCCTCCTGGCACACTGCAAGAGCTATACAAATATAATGTGTGTTCAGTTTTGTTAAGTTCAGAATCTTGCTTATGGGCAAAAAGGAAGCATTCCTTATATAAATAAGTAAAGGCAAGAATTTATTGTTAGTATAATGCACATCTTCACAGTTTAATTCAGGAATCATCATTAGTCTAGATCTAATTATTAGAGAAAAAACAAAGAATAGTAATGCAGGATATTTATATATGGAAAAAGTTACAGTAATAGAAATCTTCCTTCTAGTTAGGGTCATGTACATATGTTTGCTAACACACATTTACACCTTTGTCTTTCTTAACTGGTCTGCAAGTCCAAGTAACATCACAATGTACTATATATGGTCCCATTTACATATATTAGATACCATTTGTTTTCTTTGTTACTCCTAAAATCAGCTCTGTCCACCTCCTGCTCTGCAAGTTCTTTTAATTGACCATTATGGACCTGTTCATGGCTGGGGGGTCTCCAGTGCCAGCCTGTGCCCCATCTCTTGCCACCCACCCCACCCTGCACGCCTCTGCACTGCATCCCATGTCTCCACTTCTCAACACCTCCACCACTGGACCAGCCCTGTGTTGCTCTACGTGACTGTCCAGTCAGAGTTGTACACATCTCTTTCTACCCAGAATGACTGCTTGTTACTGTTGTCTATATGTAAACTATTGGTCTACCACATGAAGATAAACGAAAGTAAAACACATTAGATACAGACACCTGGTCAATGAGAGACATTGAGCCACGGCTAAGCCAAGTAAAGCAAAGCTGCAGGCAGGTCAAGAAAAGTTCAGGCAGAGCCTGAGGCCCTGCAGCCTCAGGACAGAGCTGACGGCCCACTGCTGTCCATGCCGGTGCTGCGCTGCAGGGCTGCACGGTCACAAACCTTCCTGACGGTGCTCCAGCAGCTCCACAAGGTCACCGGGCCTCCAACTGGCACGTACCAGTAACTGTGTGGCCGGCTGGGCTTGGACGTGAGCTCAGGCTCACACCTCCGTCCAGACCACCCGAGAAGCCGCCCTCCGTGCTCCTATATTTGCTCTGTGGAGTCAGGGGCAGCCTGGCTCCGGGAGCTCAGATTTCACTCCTACACCTGCTTCAGCTGCTGTCCCCACTTTATCCTGCTCCTTCCCACCATGGCTGCAGCAGAACCACAAGCTGCTGGGATTTAAGCCAGTCCATCCTTCACTTGCCATCCTCAAATCTCCTGCTCCTGGGGCTTTTGGACAAGCTTTCCCACCCCGCTGCTTTACTGAGGCAGTACTGTACAACCCCATGTAGCGCCCTCAGCCTCCCCCCGCTGAGGGCTGCTCCCGGCTGCCA
>NW_010133923.1:0-14569 GCF_000699245.1 Pterocles gutturalis | reverse complement strand
CTGCTCCTGACACACAGTCGGCTGGTGGGAAGAGAGCAGTCAAATCCTGGTCAGATCCCGGCAGGGACACAACAGACCTCGTGACCTCAGCCGATATATTAAGCAGATTGCAGCAATGCCATTTTGAGGGAGGCTGTGCATAGCAATCTGAGGAGGGCATCAGATGTATGACGCCAACTTCCTGAAAGGCAACGGGTCTGAACCGTGCCTGGACATGCCCTGGCTTCAAGCCTTCACTACACAGAGCCCAGTGAAGTGCCTGTAATGCCTTCAACACTGGACTTTCTGCAATTCTGTTTATTTTCAGAAGTCACTTTTTCAGAGGAGAAAAAAGGGAGGAGAGTCCAAGGGCATGCCATGAAATGTTACCACGACACAAACGTGGCCAGGTGTCCCAACACACCAGCTGGAGCAACCTCCTTAACAAAAGGTTCTCCTAGATGATTTATCAGAGGACCTCGTGCACCAAGAGAGATCCTTCTGTGCTCTGAATGAGACCCCCAAACCAGCAAGCACTGATTTTGGTACTGTTTGAGGAAAATTTCTGTACAGTGGGGAGGAGATTTCTGGATAGATGGCTACAGGGAGCCTTGGTGTGAGAAGGGATCCTGTCCTCATCGCAGCTTGGGTTTGATGGAAGAAACCAAAGAGTGGGTTTATGCCTGCTGCTTGCATGGATGACTGCCAGCCAGAGGTGTTTTTATATACATAAACCAAGCAGTTTTATCACCTGGAATTGCCATAGTGTGGGTGGGATTTTTTTTAATTATGTAATGAAACAGATTTCAGCAATCGCCAAACAAAGGTGAAAATATTTTTAAACATGCAGTTATGTGCATAAATATTCAAATAGCAAAAAAGGCCGGTTTTGTCACAGTTGCAGCACTTACAGACAAGTACAATCAGCTCACATGGAAAATAACTTTCAGAAGCAGCTGACAGCGTGTGCTGCATTACTTGGTTTGACTTCTGCCTCCAGCCAGGGATGGTATAGTGCCCTGCAACAGAAACAATCTAACCTAACATTTTTCCCCTAAAAGAAACTGCCTTGGATACTAGTTGGCCAATTTCTTCACAGTGTGACATCTTTGATGGATCTGCTGTTTCAGAACACATGCGAATGGCAGAGCAGCTTCTCCAACGCTGTCTCAGTGACCCAACCCAGAGTCATGTAACAGCACCAACGCTGCATAACTGTTAAGTCAGCCATCTCCTTAAACTTCTTTCTCCTGGCTTAATTTATACTAACGATACCTGTTTTCATAGAGGGTTGTGTCCTAACTGAAGATGATTTGTGGTGTGTGGGAAATGCTGCAACCTGTACTTTGCTAATAATAATAATAATAATAATGATAATAATCATCATCATCATCACCTGCATAAGCATAGTGCTTGTGAATTAGTCTTAGGAAAAGTTTTAGCAAAGTTAAGTTATGACTTAGCTTTTCATTTTTGAGGCTGCTTTAGTGGGTGGCATTTATTAATGTTAAAAGTCATCAGAGGTCTGTATTGCTCATCTGTTTTAGGTGGACGCCATCCCAGGCAGTGTGGCAGCCGATGGTTTTTGGCAAGGGCTCCTTTGAGGATTCACAGTTGTAGAGCTAAAGTGCAAACCACTCACCTCTCTCTGCCGTGGCAGGTAAGCTGTCCTTGTGCTGGTTGGCAGGTATCATTCAAAAAGTAGTTACCTCACATCAGTGCTTTTCCAGATCCAGATATAAAGTAATAGTTGACAAGATTTAAGGGAGAAACCATTTTAGGCTATGGCTTTGGTCAATTAATAGTGCAATTTGTGTTCAAGCTCCTGCAGGTCAGAATATTTCTCATTTTACTTACATGTTATGTGTTCAGAAGTCTACTAAAAAGATTTTTTATGGCCTGAAGAGAACGCTCAGACCATGCTGGCCTTGGAGATTTCCTCTCTTTGCTATTCAGGGATCTCTAAGAAACTTATATCCCCAGCGGGGTGCCCAGGCTCTGAGAGAGTCAAACAGGCCCAAGGTTGAGGCTCTAATGATCTGTTTAGCCACATTAATGCTGAGAGGCAAATCACTTTCCATTGGAAGTCAGTGAGCTTATAAAAGTGATTTAAAAGAAACAACAAATAAAACCCACCTTCTCTCAGTATGGCCTGTTGTCGCCCTGATACGTTTTGCTAGAAACCTCAGAGGACTGCTGAGCTTAAAGGTGAAATGACACAAAATAAAATTAAATCTGCAAACTGTGATCCTGTAATGTAGAAGTAATTAACTCTCACATTGAAAATCCATGCCTTGCTATCTGGAAAAGAATAATGAAGGGACTATTTTTTTCCCACTGCAGACACTGTAAAAGCATGAGCACATGGTCACCATAGCGTCAGGCCAGGAGAAAATTCATCTCTATACCCAAATTAAGAGGCAAAAAGTCACAAAAGTTATTGCAGCCATGTGGTAATCACAAACCCAGGCAGGGTTTTTGAAAGAAAAATCTTTGGTGGAGGTAGACCAAAAACACTTTGAGCCTTCAGTGATGAAGGTCCACAAGCACTCATGCAGGAACAAGAGTATGTGCAAGTCCCAGCACTGGCACTTTTGCCAGAGCTCTGAGAAACAGCTCCGGCAGCCCAAGGACACATGATCCTTCCCGCACCAAGTCCCTCTCCATGTTTGGAGGCAGGCACCCCAAACTCCTCTGAATCTTTGGTCTGTTGCTTCCCAGAGAATGAAAAAGTCCATTTACTTTTTCTTAGCAATCTGACAGGGCTCCTTAAATATTTTCTTGTACGCTTTGTGAACTTAGTAAGGTTTTCTGTTTAAGCATGTCATTTTGTTCCCCATAGTAATTAAGTACTTTCCTAATAAAGTCCAGAAGCTAATCTGTTACAGAACACCCTGGGCAGAAGAATGGCCCCAGGCCCTAGAAGCTTAGCAAATATAGACCACATGGCCTCCAAGAAATGACAACGTGTTGCAAGGCATTTTGCAACCTAACACTGTACATGGTTGCAGGCAACGACTTACTCAAGTACCTGTAGAAAGCAGGGAAGTAAACATGTTCAACGTTAATGTCACCAGCCTCTCTTGGCCTAGGTCAACATTGCTAATGTGATTGCTTTTTGATTGTGGAACTCTGCTACCTTTGAGCAACTGAGAAGAAAATGTTCTGTATGTTTCATACTGTGCGAGGATGCTTTCAGGCTGTGTCAGAAGATGACAGGTTCGGTTCTCTCTAAACTGTGCCAGAGAGCTATATGTGTGGCAGTAGTTTTGGCTGGCCAAGGAGGTTTCAAAACATAGTGCAGTGTTCTGAGACAAGTGTCCTGAAACAATCCCATCCAAATGGGTGTTTATGTTCCCCAAAAGTCTCCTAATCCTGCAGGACAAAGGAATAACACTTTTTGAGGTTAACTTGACTCTTTCAAATGGTGCAATCAAGTGGACATTTGTATCCCATCACTGGGAGTTGTCACAGACATTTGTATCCCATAACCAGACCGTTCTGAAAACTAGCTGATATTTCAGGTGTGTTCCTCGAAACATGGGTTATTTATTGAGTCTAATAGATGACTTGCCGACACCAGTCAAGGGTAGCCAGTCTCTGCCATTTCTTGACTGAGACACTGGAGATTTGAGGCAGGTTCCTCAGGCAGAGGTTTTGGGATCATTGGTATTGTTCTGTCTACAGGGAGAGGTATGAACAATGTAGGCAACGACATTTACCCTGCTCTGAAAAGCCCACTATGTAGGCATGTGTTAGATTTTCCATATCTATACTGCTTCCTTCCTTCCTGCTTTATCTCCTCCTCAGCACTGTAATGTCTCTGTACAATATGTCTGTGTATTGTTTCGCAAAAAGAATACATGACTTGCAGATGTAAAGCAGATCCATGCTTTTTTTCTTTTTCTCCACAGCGGTAAGCATGAAAGTCAGAGTCTAGATCAGTGAAGTGCAGACTTTCGAGGATTAAAATAGCCTCCAGCTCTGGGCTAATAGAAAGAAACACAAATCACTTTCCCAGAGGGAAAAGGATGTTTTATTGGGTCTTGTAGGAAACCTGCAATGCCCCTCCCAGGATACCACAGCCAAAACTTCCAAGCAGCACAGCATGAACATGGGTATTATGACCTTGCATAATTTTCAGAAAGCAGCGTGGGATTAAAAAAAAATAAAAAAAAAAAAAGAGCTTTGCACTTCTCAACTTGCAGAACAAACCCAAGTATATACATGAGCCAGGGGGAGAATGATGCAATTAAGCAACGTAGACCTTGTAATCCCTTCAAGACAAGCATATCTGTCAACAGGCTTTTTCATGTCAGGTATAAAACATACATATGTTTTCTATTCTATAGTGCTGCAAAATTTAATATATAAGATTTTGGCAGGTTTTTCAGGATCTATGGGTGAAATTGTATAAATGAGAAAAATAATTATGCAAAGATTGAATTTATTAATATTTCCTATCTTACATGATGCAGATTTATCCCTGTTTAACTTACATACCTGTGTCAAGCCTCAATGATTGATGGATTTTCGTGGCATTTCTCTTTTTTTACTGTAAAATTTTAGAGCAAGAACCATGCCTTTTTATTTGTTTATGTAGAACCATCATGCTGGAGACCCTGCTAGTCCTCTTCCATAACACAGTTTAAAGAAAGAGGTCATCAAGGAGCCAGATGGCTGAGAAATACAGGTCCAGCCTTTTACCTCCTTTCCCAAATATGCGAGCACCCACCTGTTACTGAAGAGAAAAGGGAAAGTCTTTGCAGTTTTTCTGGACAGACTAATTGCACGTTGGCCAAAAAGGGACTATTGGTGCCTGTCATGAAAGAAAATGGAAGTTGTTGAATCTCTGCTAAGGCCCACAGAGCTGACAATGCGGATCCAAGACAAATGTCTGAATTGTTGGAGAATTGCTGCAGGATCTCTCATCCAAGGGAGCACCTGAAGCTTAAGGATGGTGTGCCTCCAGGTATGTGCTGTGTGATGCCCCACATGGAGACTGGAGGGAAAATAAAGGACAGAAAAAAAAGGGAAAAAAGGCAGAAGTTAATCCAAAGTAGGTGTAAACGTGGGTAGGAATGAACTGAAGGAAAAGGAGTGATTTACCAAAGTACCACACCTAGCACTATCCAAAACATGGCATCAGCCCAGACAATTCCAGAAGCCAGAAAGTTTATGTGAGTTACTAAATAAAGATTCAATTAAAGGGTAGAGAGAAGCATCTTTATGCTACTTCCCTTTTATTTAGTGACATTGTTGCACATACATATAAAAGCCACAACTTGCAATTTATTGGAGTTGGAAGTTTAATCAGGTTCTTCAAACACACATTAAAAATACAGATCTGTGTATGGTTGAATCATAGGGTTTACCAGCAGGTTCCTTCAATTAACAGATTTCAACATAAATTGAGAAGGTTTTTAAATTACTTTTTCAGTCAAAGGTCTCTTTACAATTGTAAATTCCACTCTGGAGGACATCTATTACCAATGTAGTATAGAGTGCCAAAAGGAACTGCTGAAGTCTGTTCTGCAAGCATTTGCCCATTTATATGTATTTCACTCCTGATGTGCACAAATCCTGTATCCTGGAATAGAAACTCCTGGCCAACAATGTACCTTGAAGCTTTACCTGGCTCCTTATGTTCTTATGCTCCATTGGAAAATGACAGAATTTATCTCAAACCTTTCTGGCTACCCTAATTTGATAGATTCACAGAACAGTAATAGTTGAGGCATGAAGGGCCCTCATCAGATTGTCTAGTTCAGGCCCCACCCTGCTCAAAGATAGGTCAACTACAGCAGGTTGCTCAGGAACTTCTCCAAGGACCTCCAAGGCTGAAGACTCCAAAATCCCACTGGGAAACCTGTTTCAGTGTTTGACCACCCCCACTGTAAAGAAGTTATTTCTTATATTTAAGTGGAATTTCCTGTTTTTCAATTTGTGCCCACTGCCACTTGTCCTTTCTTGGCAGCAGAGACAAGATGCTGGTTCTGTTGTCTTTTACAACCTCCTTTTCAGTATTTATACACATTGATAAGATCTCCTGAGCCGTGTCTCCTTCAGACTAAACAATTCCAGCTCTCTCAGCCTCTCCTTGTATGACACATGCTCCATTCTCTTAATTATCTTTGTGACCCTTCACTGAAGTTGCTGCACTATGTGCATGTCTCTCATGTGCTGGGGACCCCAGAACTGGACACAACACTTGTGCTGTGGTCTCACCAGTGCCTCACCAGACAGGGAGAACCACTTCCCTTGACCTGCTGGCAATGCCCGGGATGTTGTTGGCCTTCTTTGCTGGGAGCAGACATGGCTCCCATCGCTGTTATGGGAAACAATGTCAGAAGCCTTGCTAAAGTCAAGATAAACAACATGCACTGCTCTCCCCTCATCGGCAAAGCCAGTTGTTTCATCACAGGAGCCTATCAGATTGGTCAGGCATGATTTCCCCCGTTTATATCCATGCTGACAACTCCTAATCATCTTGTCCATGACATATTTGACAATAGCTTCCATGAGGATTTGCTCTATTATCCTCCCAGGGATTGTGGTGAGATTGACAAGTTCGTAGTTCCTTGGATTCTCCTTCTTGCCCTTCTGCAAGACAGGTGTGATATCTGCTTTCTTACAGTCCCCAGGAATCTCCTCTGGTTGCCATGACCTTCCAGATATAATTTAGAACAGCCTGGCATGCATGGATGAATCCCACCAAATCCTGCAGACTTGTGTATGCTCTATTTGTTTAAATGTTTCCTAACTCAATCCTCCTTGACTGAGGTTAAGTCTTCAGAGCACCAGACTTTTCCACTGACCTCCACAGCCTGGGATCCCTGAAAGCAAATCTTACCAGTAAAAACCAAGGCAAATAATTTAGTTCTGCAGTATAAAGAATTTAATTTTATTTAGCTGTAATATTTCTTGTATCTGTATTAGAAGTAGCAAATGAATACAAGCAGTGACTGAGAGTTGCCTCTTGAGCAACAGGCACCTCAACATTATCCATCTAAAACTACTGTTCTTAGTGGTGAACCACATACGGATATTAAAAGATGAAAAACCGTTAGAAGCAGCTGAGGGAGTTTTCCTGCAGAATCATATTGTGATATCGGCAACATAAATCTAGTCAAAGGAAAGAAAGAAGAATGACAAATATCTCACAAAACTGGAACAATATTTTAACAACCATAAAAAAAGACAGACTCCTCCTTGTGAAAAGAGTATGAGGAGAACATTTTTTTTTCTAACAAAAAGCATAACTTTTGTACCTAACTGCTGGAGGTAATGCAAGAATGAAAGCAATCATCTCTGTGCCTTCGAAAACTGGATTTTGAAGTTTCTGATCAAATTCCTGTTATTGTATTGTTACGGAAGTGGTCTTGTTCGCTGAACTGAAGCGATACTGGAAGAGCTTCCTGTTTAAACCAGCAGGGAGTGCAGCCCTGAGAACATCAATCATACGGTTCACAATATTAACTCAACTGGAGCATTACAGGAACAGGGCTCCATCCAGCTTCAAGGGTCCCCTGCAATATTATATACTGCAGGATCCTGTATTTCTTCACTGGGACACAATAACGCTCCAATAGAAACAGCTGAAGTTAGGAGGAGATGGAACAACTTTTTACAGCACCAGGGAATCCGATCAGTGGCCTAGCATCCCCTCTCTCTCTCATCTTTCAAAAGGTGCAAAAAAATCCAAGAAGTCAATTACATCATAACCTACACATAATAACTAGAAGTCCAAGGCTTAATGATTTATATCCCTTGTAACTTTATGTCTACTGATGCTGGTATTTTTAAAAATACCTTTAAAATGGCTTGTATTTCTTGGTAGTTATTTCCACAGAATAAGTACATATTTTTAAATTTGTTTGTTCTACATGCTTTCACTGAATTTCACTTGAATACTGTCCTTTTAGAAGAAAAACAAGAACAGTTAAGCTCTTCATTGTTCTCTCAATTCTGCAACAATCATACTTCACATTATACAAGACAAGGAAATACCAGTGCTCCTATGAAATCTCTAGCACTCACAATTCCTTATTAAAAGTACATGTAATCATAATTTGTCAATAAAAATGTCAAAACTAAGAGCAGGCTTAAACAAAACAAGCAGCAACATGTCAGACAGATTTGCTCTCTACAAGGAAGCTATGTGGACAAAATGTGATGAAATGGACTATTCTGATCTCCCTAACAGAGTACGGGAAGTTGATGTTATGAACAGTGTTTGTTATACTCAGACACGTATCTTAATCTTCATAGAAGTAATGAAGCTGCTACCAACTTAAAGCAAGAGATGGAATACTGCCTATTAATTCAGGCTCTTTAATCTTTCATGGATCTAAACCCCCCCCCCCCCCAAAGTACAGTTTAGAAACATGTTAAATGTACTATCATCACAAATATCAATTTCAAAAATAATGGAGGACATAGTCGCCAAACTCTGCTCTTACATACAGTTTAAGGGGTCAAAAGAATGAAGCACTGTATAAAATACAGTAGGATAAATATATCTAATGTGATTACAGTTTAACTGAACTGACAAGGAAAAAAATTGAATTTATATATACAGATTAGTATACTCAATTTTCTAAAATGCTTCTTCAGTTTCCTAGGTAGGTTTTCTGAAAAAGAAATTTATGTCCTAGAGTGTTTCAGGCTCACACACTGCAATTTTAGAGAGACTGCCGTTTGACTGAATAGTTGAACAAAATCATTGCTTTATTTATGCAAATAACACTGCTTACATAAATGGAACATATATCTGAGCTTGTATATGACTTGAAGTAACTCTCAGAAACTTGAATACTAATGTGCATCTTTGGCACCTGTTCCCAGAATGCTACTTATAAAGCTTTGGGCGTGTTGTGGGGAGGACTACATTATTAGGACTATATCTCACAAACGTGTGTTTGGACGAGGCTCACGTGCTTGCAGAGGGACACTCAGCAGATGGGACATCAAGCTAAGAAGCAACTAAGAAAATTAAATCTCAATGAAGTGTTTTTACACTCAGTGGCTGACTGATGTGAGGCTCTAGGTCCATTTTCTCTCAGGTCTCCAGATGTTTGAGTTGAGCAAAGCTTCTCCTATCCTGCTGCTCCAAAAAGCGAGGGCTTACCCACCAGAACAGTCAGCAACAGTTTCTTGCTTGTTGTACACAGCAAGAGCAAGGCATTGGGGAAGGAGGTGGGTCCTGGAACAATTGCAGAAATATTTAGGCTCTGACTCAGTGACAAGTTCAATCGCACTGGGTTGTTCCCGGCTATGGCTGACAGGTCTAAGATCCCGCGGATCTACTTCCATTCATTACCTGACACTCACCCCGATTATGACACACACCACCAGTTTTAGCCACCTAACAGTCCAGCATGACTTACTGGCTGGCAGAGAGGAGGTACCTCAAGCTGCAGGGACTGATGCTGTTGGAGTCGGAAGTAGCAATGGAGGAATTTTAGGAGCAGGAGCTTCAAAACTGTATGTGGACAAGGAGAGAGCGGGAATGACAAGAGGGACAGGAATGAAGTGTTCTACGACCAAACCTATTCTTTCTAGTGTTGATATGTACAATTTTTATAAAGAATTTAAAATGAATGGCAGACAATAAAGCTAATAAGATGCAAGGACACTGAAGACATCTTATGACAAAAACTTACAAAATGTTCCAAAAATAGGAGGGTAATTTAAGCACAAATGAATGCACAAGGACTAACCCCAGAAACTCTTCAAGGAAAAATTCCTACTTCTTACTGAACAGAAATACAATCAGGAATGAACATGATAATTCATAAGAACAGAGCGAATCATCCTGAACTAAGTAGCATTGGCCATATGCACTGAGAAAGCCATTTAAGGCGAGCCAGTCCTGTGGGACAAAAAAAGAAAATTCCACAATCCTCCCTTTCTCTCCCTTAAGTTTACCTGAAGCAACTGAAAGGAAAACTTATTTGGTAAACTTAATTTTAAACTGCATTTTTGTTATTTGCTTTTCACCTCCTCCTCCACTTCAAGCTTTCTCTTAGAATAAATTCATTTTACTCTGGAAGCTTATCTTGGCATTAAAAGCAACTCTGGGATCAATCAGGTGTATTATTATTTCAGACACCATTAATCCAAATAAAGAAGAGCCTTGGTCCTATCTTGTTGCACTCACCTAGGGCAAGTGGAAGGAACCTTGGGAACTGAGCTCTCTAAGCAGCAAGGATCAGTTTGAGAACCTGTAACATCAGATATTGAGAAAAGCCAGGTCTCCCCTTTCAGCCAAGGAGACACGATACAAAGACAGCCCAGAAACCTGAGAAACCTGTTAAAAGAAGTTATTTCCATGCCCTGCTGTTACAGTATGACAGGAAATTAAATTATATATTCACTATACATTTATTCATATGCGTTTAATATAAATGTGCTTTCTTTTTTTAGTTAATAAAAGAGGTAGACCTGTCAGTTCTTCTCTGCTTTATAGGTTCCTTGCAAGGCTATCACCAGCCTCTCCCATCCACCGTATTTCTCATAGTCTCCTGAGTACCTTATTACACTCAAAACAACTGTTCAACTCGTAACTTAGCCTTGAAGTTCATTGCTTTTATTTCAGTTCTGAAAAAAGGGCTTCTATTCCCCAAACTTTTCAATCATCAGTGACAATACCTCAATCGCAAGTGGCACTAGTTATGACACTTTTAAATGCTGTGCCCTGTCAGTTTGTACTGTTTGCCCACAAAGAATTTGAGAGTAGAATTTGGTTTGAAAAGGCAACTCACTCATTTATAAGAGCAACTTCTTGTTGAAGTCAGTTGGTTTGTCCTTGTTGTGAAAGCAGGAAGTTCATTTACTGAGGAAATTATAATTTCTAAGATCTGTACCTGGGAGTTGATACTTACAGCTGAACAGTGAAGTGAGCTTTCACTCATCCTTCTTTACAAGCTCTGCCTGATGTTGTTGACAGACTTCATGTTATAATTAAAAAACAAAATGGTGTGAGCTGAACATTAATGTATGTTTTCAAGAAACACGGACACATTTCCCTTCACAGAATTTACAAAACTTAAGCACAGAGAGGAAAGAAAGTTGGTCCAAATAGAAACTGATTGCTGCCTTAAAAACAGAGAAGCTTGCTCACTCTCAGAGAACCTCTAAGATCAAAACAAAAGAACAAGTGAAAAATCTAAAGCCAAAGCATCTGCTAAAAGAGCCAAAGGCAGATTTTAGCTATCTTGTAGCTAGACTGTAGAAAGGTCTGTTATATTTTTCCTAATAAGTAGAGCCAAACAAATGTTACTTGAGCTGGCAATCAGCACTATCTTCATTAAGAATTCCTACTAATATTAACAGGAATCGCACGGGGCACTGGTATAAATTACTAATATAGCAGAACTGGCTAATTAAAGATTATATTAGTTCAGAAAACAGCTGATGCATGTGACACTTATTGTGCTGTACAGAATATCTGAAGGGATGGCAAAAGACTGCTTTGGAGGAAGGGTGAAGACAAAGATAAAAACAAATTCCAAAATTTCAATAGTAGATTTTTTATGAACAGTAATTCTGTTTGACTGGCATCAGCTTTTGCAGAAATTTTATTCTCTTTAGAATGCAGTATCAAATATTTTAGGCTAAGCAAATCCAGATAGGTAAGGCTAAAATAAGACTTTACTGTGGAAAAGTGATCACCTCTATAGCTAATACTAAAACCCATTTTCCATTTAATCTATTTTGCTAAAAGGAGTTTCAATGGTTGTTCCTATTTTCTGATCATGAAAGTGTTCCCAGAATGACTTTATCAAACAAAGAGCGGAACAAGAACTGTACTCAATGGTGCATCTAGTAACTTTGCCCCATTGTCCCTTCCTGTCCTCTGCCACAGCTCGTCTCTTTTTGTTCTTTATTGTATAATGTCATATGGGAAGACTGGTATTGTAAACACCTGAATATCTTAAATTGTCATTCAAATAAATAAAGTTTACAGGAAATTTGTAGTGTTTGTTACATCAACGTTACATCATTCTGACAGATTAATCTCTGTAGGGCTGAGAGATGCCTTTGTGATTATTTTTATACCTAAGAACTATCAGCACTTATGGGACCATAAAAACTTAATCACAGAACATCAGGAGAAGTTCATGCTATGCCAAGCTGCCCTCCAGGGATTATTTAAATCGACACGCCCTCCTGCATTTTGACTGACAGCCTTTGGTGGAAAGAATTTCCTTGGGGAAGTTCATGCAAATATTTAAAACAGTAGGAAAGTAAGTAATGTTTATTAAAAACTGTCCCACTTAATGTGAAATTTTATAAATTCACTACTCTGGGTACATTGGCTTCTTTGTATCACTCACCAGCCTTTTTCACAGCATCATTTAACTTTCAGGACTAATTGCACTGTTACCCTGTCAACGTGATAAAGAACACTACCTGTTGCCAACTGACACTTATTTTCCTACATGCAGCATTAGTATTCTCACACAGGCAGGAAGCTCTCTGAAAACATATGTAATGAAATTTTCTGTCAAAAAAAAAAAAAAAAAGGAAAAGGAGAAGACCTAGTTTTACTGCAGTGCCTGCGAAAGCCCTTACCATATATTTTTCAGCAGACATCAAAGGCTACTTTTTCTCTGGCAGAAATTGCTTATTCTCCTGCTACTTTCTTCTCAGCCAACATTTGTATGCTTCACTTTTAATTGTGAACATAGATTCTAAGCTCTGTGTGGCAGGATTCCCTTTTGTTCATTCATGTAACCAATCTCCCCATCACTACAAAGTGACTTTTATTTTGCGACAATTTTCAAGACGTATTTCTTTGACATCATCTTCCCCAGAGTACATCTTCCTAAATAAGAGCACAAGACCATCTTCCCAAAACACTGCATTTTTCCAGTGGAAACTTGTGAAAGATGTAATTGTGTAACTGAATGCCATAGATGTTAACTATTTATAACGATACGGTGACTTACAGTATAGATAAATGTATCTTTCAGGTATGAACGCCTAAGATCCTAGGAGGCATGGAGGGAAGCATATTTTTGTATTTTCTGAGCATTGCAAGAACACGTACATTGAAAAAAAGCATAAAAATTACCAGAAAATTAAGTGTTTTAAAACCAACTGACATCCATGCTATGATATCATCAGCTTGTTCTCAGGCATTTTGTCAACTGAAAGTAAGGAGTTCATTCAGTAGGTCAATTATTTGCTGTGAATATTTCATGAAAGTCTCAGTAACACCACCTCCATGGATTTATATAGATGCACCAGAATAATTTCTTGTGACTAGACTATGATTCAGAATTATCTATCAGCCTTTTCTAAAGCAGCTCTTTTGTGGCTTCATTTGAGAATGTTTAGGTTAAGATTTCCAAAGATTTGTGTGTTGTTATAGTTCTCCTTACTAAAAGAAAATCAGATAAAATGAGCTGAATCTTTATATAAATATATACACATATATGGTGTAATGCAGACTGTACTGAGCCTTGTGGCACAGCACTCCTATGAAGTTACTCACATGTATACATAATTTGAAGGTTTAGATTTAAGGGACTGATTCAGAATTAACTGGGGAGATGGTTGGGTTTTTTTCCCCCCTTCTGAAAGCCGCTCTCCTTGCTTTACTAGAAAACCATTATGCTATTGCTTCTGAAGCTGCAGATGCTACCACAATTGTAATTGCCTGTCATGCAGTGAAGAAATCTAATTAAAACCACTTATTTGCACCTATTAACCAGTCTCTTTAAATGCAGACAAAAGACCTTAACACAAGCTAAAACATAAGTACAGAGTGTGGTCTGCAATTCAATGAGAAACAATGGATGTTTTCAGATAATTACACTTACCTCCATTCTCCTGCTACTACCAATTAGCATTAACCACGAATTTAAATGGGTATGTAAATGACTAAACCTAGGCACTACTCCAGGCATGGTTCAGACTGTTAGCATGATATTGGACAGGGCATTTCATCTTTCACATACTTAACATGGGGAAACTTTTGTGTTTAGGGCAAATTCCTGATCGTAGCATGTTTAATAAAGTGCAAGGAATAACCCGCAGCTTTCTCTTAAGAAACCCAGGATTATAGATAAGAGCAGTATATTCCTTTAGAGGCTCCTTCACCACATCATTTAGAACAATTAAGGTTACAGTTATTTCATAAGAAAAAACCCAACACTAACACAACAGAAAACTTTAACATAAAAGAGGCAGGCAGGGCACTAAACCGGAATGATTTAATAAACAGCTTACTGCACAAGCTCAGCTGGCAGAGTTTGCCACACTTCCCAAGGTGAAGCCTTCACTCAAGACTCCACTCTTTGTTTCACACGGGGGAGTGCGGACGGGGCAGGTGGAAGAGCTGTGCAGCGTACCAAGGCACCACCCCGGGCATCACCACATCGCTGCTGGCTTTCTTTAGGAAACCGCACTGCTAGGCTGAAACCTACTGGACAAGTACTCTGTCAGGCTCCTGTATTTAAGAAACAGACCGTTAATAAACTACAAACTGTGGCTTACAGCCATGACAGACTTCGTTAAGGCGAAGGGTGGTTGCAGGAACAGGGTTTGTACCATCTTTTGCCACTTCTCCATGGCGCCA
>NW_010133922.1:0-48893 GCF_000699245.1 Pterocles gutturalis | reverse complement strand
GGAGACCTTATCACTCTCTACAACTACCGAAAGGAAGGTGTAGTGAGGTGGGTCCTGGCCTCTTCTCTAAAGTAACAAGTGATAGGACAAGAGGAAATGGCCTCAAGTTGCACCAGGTGAGGTTTAGGCTAGATATTAGAAAAATTTTCTTCACCGAAAGAGTGATCAGCCATTGGAACAGGCTGCCCAGGGAAGTGGTGGGGGCACAATCTTGGAGGTATTCAAGAAACGTGAAGATATGGTGCTTAGGGACATGGTTTAGTGAGTCAGGTGGTGTTGGGTTGATGGTTGGACTTGATGATCCTTGAGGTCTCTTCCAACCTTAATGATTCTATGATCTTCTTCTATCACAGAGACTTTACAGCCTCTCCGGTCAACCTGTTCCACCCTCACAAGTAAACCCGTTTTTTTTCTTGTGGTGGGACGGAATTTTGTGTGTTTTGATGTGTTCCCAGTGTCCCTTCTCCTGTCACTGGGCACTACTGAGAAGACTTTGGTTCCCACTTATTCATTCCTTTCCACCAGGTATCGATAGACACAGCTAAGATCCCCCTGAGCCTTCTCTGCTCCAGGCCGAACAGCCCCAGCTACCTCAGCCTTTCCTCATATGACAGATGCTGAAGTCCCCTAATCATCTTTGTGGCTCTGTGCTGGACTCACTCCAGTAAGTTTATAACTTTCCTGTACTCGGGAGCCCAGGAGTGGACCTAGCACTCCAGATATCTTTCACCAGGGCTGAGCAGAGGGGAAGGATCACCTCACTTAACCTGCTGGCAACACTCTTCCTAACACAGCCCAGGAGGCTGCTGGCCTCCTTAGCCAAATGGGTGCATTGTTGGGTTATGGTCAAGTTTTCCACCAAGACTCCCAGGTCCTTCTTTGCAGAGCTGCTTCCCAGCTTGTCAGCCCCCAGCCTGTAACTGGTATATGAGGTTATTCTTTACCAGGTGCAGGATTTTTCACTTTCTGTTGTTGAACTTTATGAGGTTTCTCTTTGCCCAGTTCAATTGCTTCGAAGTAATATGAAAGCCCAAAATGTAAGTGTACTCAAAAGACAAATTCTAGCTACAAGCTTCTGTTCACCACCAGAAGCTGTAAAACTGTTCCAAGCACACCTGATATTTATTAAAACTTTTCCCCCCTTAACATTTAATACAGGCTAGTTGGAGTTTTGGGCTGATCCAGCATGGCCCTTTCACATTCAGTACTTTAGCATAAAAGGTGTGGCAAAGAAGGAATGGAAGTTAAAAAAAGGTTCTCTTGACAAGAACTCCTTTTGCATTCATCGTCTCTATTATTAACATACAATTGGTAAGAAGCATCTCCAGTCCTAGTCTCTTCTGAACTAACACAGCTTTCACAGATTTTTAGTGGTAACATTCCAGCCTGATCTATAGTTTGCAATTACACTAACCTATTGCTCCTCAATAGTAATTCCCACTGATCCTACTATTTGTCTGAATTATCAAAGCCTCTTCTCACTCATTCAGCTGTTAAATACTGAAAAACATCTACAGTGCCTATCCAGTACCATATAATTCTGTTCCAGTCCACCTTCTTCACCAAACTAATATTAAGTCATCAAATCTGAACAAAAACTCTGAAACTGTATCAACGGACAGCACATTACTCAGTATCTCCAGTATATTACACATGGGACCTATTTCTGATATTACATTTTACTTCAAGAACTCCACTGTTTAGATGAAAGCATGCAGCACAATTTCTAGCTGCATGTTTACTTTTCCTCAAATCTAAATTGATGAAATGGACCATTTTAAAATTTATAATCAAAACCATCAAACCTGACAGTAAAGGATATTTTGTGAGAGATTACTGAGTAAAAAAAAAAATCAAGTTTATTTCTTTTTAAATCCCATTCTAATTATCTTTTTAATCTCACAGTTAATGGAAGTCTACTCTAAATGATATTTTATTCTATTGTTTTTCCTTTCAGTTATACTGCAGTGCTCATCTTCACTAATATATGTCTGCAAATCAACTAGGCTGGCTGTCTCTCCCAGTATTTACTGACCAGAAGGCATAGCCCAAAAAGCTAATGAGCTGCTAAACATTGCTGCCATTAAAGAGAGATGTATTGTAAATTTTCAGTTTTGCAAAACACCATGCACATAACTGATGATTCCTGTCAGTAGCTGTACTATGAGATCACGATTGACTCCAAGATAACAATTAAAATGGAATACATTAAGTAACTCGTTATGGATAGGAGAAGCATAAAGCTTGTCACTGACTGTGGCTTCATTTCCCTGACATGACACTTCATGAAAGCCTTAATGATTTGCCAGGTACATAGATGACAAGTCCATGTATAAAACTTATTTGGAATAGTCTATAGCTTTGCTCTACTGCAGGCAAATCACAAATTTTATTTCCTTTGGAATATAAACCTCTTTCATCAGGATGCCCAGACAGAAGAAAGGCTAAATGATTCAGAAGAAAAGTATTACCATACAGTCATTCCACTCATACAAAATTAAATATTTCATTCACAAAAGGACTTATTTTTCAATAACCTTAATTCCACATTGGACTTTACTGCCCTGCACCTTAGTTCCCATTTCACTGTAGAAAAGAAAGAGATGGCTCACAACCAGATTCACACAGAAGGACTTTGATAACTGCACTCCTGAACTGAGTATATAAAATCTGCTTATCACTTGCTTTAAACACTGATGCCCTTTTGTGAATCTAGACCACCCGTTCACTAAAACCTTTGGGGCAGATGAATTTTGCTTAAACTAGTAAATGATGAACAAGGAGCACATGAAATCTCATACCTTTAGAGACTTATGCATGTATTTCATTACTGAATTCATAAACCATAATCCTGTAGAATTAGATTATAAGATTCCTCTTTTAAAATAAAAAGGGGGTGATTCTTCCAAATACAGCAACATTTGGAAATGTACCCTCTTCACATTCAGCAGGTCAGTGGTCAAAGTTCTCGCACACGTATCATCACCTTGTCAGGGACCATCTCCCTTAGACATCTGGACTGTTTGGAAGTGGATTAATTGATAAGTTTGTGTATTTATGTAAACATATACAAACAACAATAATTATTATAAAACAAATCAGTTAACTCTTAACTTGTGACGAGCTCAAAATAAATTTCATGTTTAGATTGCTCCCTTTCAATGAACATGCTTTTGCCATCTTTGAACTCTCCTCCACCTCTCTGACTCATTTCTAGCATAAAATTGGTTTCGTAAACAAAATATAAATAAACGCCAATATTTCTGTGACTCCCTGAACCAATGTCACTGTTGTTCTAGTTACAGTCATGTTCCTTTGTGACTAATAAAAAAGTAAATTTTAATTCCCTGTGCTTTAATTAGATACATATTTGTGCATACTGACCAATGGAAGTACATGAATTCAAATGAAAATAAAAGTGACTTTACACATTCTTGCAGTAACACTTCCAGCAGTGCATGCCAACCAATTCTATACTAAAAATTCTGTTGAGAAAAGCCCAGAATGTCCGGTTGCAGATTTCAGTATTTTCTTCTGATTAAAATTCTTCATGCTACTTGAATTCTGAGGTACAGTGAATTTTATACAATGAAAATAAAGCCAAGGCTGAGGCTTCTTAGGAAGGCTGCTACTTTAAATGGCAAATTAAAGTAAGACATCATTAAAATTAGACACATTTTAAATCAACGGTAGAAAATAAAGCAACACACCCAGACAACTTCAGAAATTTGCTATTTCTAATGTCTTATACTCCTTTCTCACACTAGCACCCGATAGGTCTAGAGGCCTTAAATTATGTTTAGTTTGGTTTTGGTTTTTTACTAGTTTGCTGCGATGCATTAGATAAATTCCCAGCTTTATTTTTTGTAACTAACAAAGCATAAAGGACTAAGTCTACGAACCACTGCTTTTATTGTACTCTCCCTTTTAGGGCCAAACCCTAGCTTTCAAGCAGCACTGTTATTAGCATCTAAATGCATTGGCTCATGAAATATTGGCCATTAAAATCAATCAGAAGCCAATCCCGGAAGCCTAAACAGAAAATGAGATGTTTCTAATGCGACTTCTAGAATTAAAAAAAGGAGAAGAATTTTTATCACTGTAGATGATCATGGGTGAAAAACACATGGACAGAGCAGTATAGACATTTCCATGCTTGAGAAATACTTGTAAATGTGGACCTGTGAGCAGTAAGCAGACAAAAAATAAAAAGAAAAAAAAAAACTGTTCTCCAAGGACACATATGATTAACAAGCTGGAACCAATTAAAGTCAAGTAAAATCCATTAGAACAGAAGATCCTCAAAGGTCTGCTCGTGCCTCCCTGGGTGGCTATGTATGGACTAAACACACACGTGCAACACAGGGCAGGACAACCAGGAGTAAAAAGTTACTTTTGCAGTGTTCATAGTGGAGAATAGATTGTATAACATGATTTCCAAAGGTTTAGTACAACACAATGTAGGGTATCACTGAAGTATATTTACCAGTCAAGACAAAAATATCTATTCAGTCACCTGTTTAGGTTTCAAAAAACTGGTCATTTGAAAAATAATACTATAAAACAACCCCAAGTCATACTGTTTATGCAGGAACACTTTAATTTCAGCATGTTCAAAACCTAAAAACCTGTCACGATATGAAAAAAAACCCTATACTTTTACTTATTCAACAAAATAAGATTTGTTTATATTCCTTCTATTCCAGGCTGATTAATTTCAAAAAAAATACATATATATATATACACATATATATGTGTGTGTGTGAATCCCTCTCTCTCTCTCTCGGAATATCTTCAAAAGGTTAACTTGAAAAATCCAGGATCCACTCCTTAACTTGAAAACAATGTTGATATTTTTCTAACATAACTTGCTTAGGAGAAAACCATATCTCAATGGTCTTCTACATTGAAGGTTAGTTTCAGTAGTTCTTTAGCTGCTGTTTTTTCTACCTCTAATTTAAAAGAAAAAAACTTTACCAAAGGGCAGTTAACCAGGCAAAATGCTGGCAAAACAGCTGATTTTCCTAAGCAATCTAGTTTTCTCTTCTCTATTGTAGATTCTCTAGGTAATCATTATATTCCAGTAAGGCAAAAACAAGTTTTTCAACTCTTTTGTAAGATAACACATTCATCTGTTAATGAAGAATCCAAAGTTAAGAGCACTTTCTTGATTAATACTAAAGTTCCTAGTTCTAAGGTTAATTCATAGAACTTTTAAGGAATTTCTGCTTTTACCTGTCTAATCTTTATTAGAAATATAAGCCCTGACAAGCACTCTGCTTGGACTCATTGGGCTACAATTTCACAAAGCTCATGCTCCTCTTCTGGACAGAGCCCTTCTACTGCAGCTTCAGATCTACGGTGGGTTATTTCCTCCAATTTTATTACATTCATTTTTATTTCTAAGAAAAAAAAAAGTCCAAGCATATAGTTTCTAAAACAGCCATCACCATCACTACTAACCAGTCTATTCAGATCAAGATATGAAATTTCTTTGTTACCCCCAATTAAAAACAAAGTGTCTGAACATCTGCCTCCCTCAGTCCCTGCATCCCTCTTACCCCACCCTGTCTCATAGTTCAGCAGACGTTCCTCTTTCCTCTCCTTCCTCCAGGATTGGTGTTAGCTGATCTCACTGACACAGCTTTCAAGACTACTTTTGTGATGATAATTTCTAGGAGCTTCCTCCCCACTCCTGACCCATCCATGTCATGTTCTGTAACACTGCTCTCCCTTGCAGTAGCTCGGCATTACTGGATTTTGTCTGGGGCTCTAACCACAACATCAGGTGTGACAGAATAACCTAACTGCTGATTAATTTTATCAATTAACTGAACATAGCCACATGTAGAGATGGACAAGTTTGGCTCCTGCTTGGCAAGGCACAGAAGCAGAAGGCTGAGTCCCGCAGAAGCAGCACCCATCCCAAGAAGCAATGCCCGCTGCCTTTCATAGAATGTCAGTACCTGGGTTCCCCACAATCTAGACAATTAGTTAATATTTAAGAGAAGACTCAACTGTGAGTAATACAATATTTGTTCCTAACTTCTCCGGGGGGAGGGAGGGGCAGAGGAAGCCAATCCATTGTACTCACGCTGGGAACCAAATTAGAGTGTTCAGAAAGGAAAAGTTGCACATGTATATATATTAAGCAATATGGTTGGAAATAAATACAAGTGAAGTTACAAATTACAAACTTCAAGATTTGAGCCACTACCTACTGATAAATATAATCATAGTAACACATGTAAAGAGGTCTGTAAAACAAGCTGCATGAATCTTATATTACTGCAAACATTAAATCACCATGCTTATGGGCAGGCAGTCAGATACTTCCCCCTTTGGACATCACATAGGAATAGATAAAAGGGTTAATATATACTTGGTATTGTTCTAAAAAGCAAGATATCAGCTGGTAGGCAAGACCATACAGAAAAGCACCGCTGAAGCCCAAGGAAAATGCCAGCTGTCTCTGCTCAGAGAAGACAGATTACCACCTGTCCTGTTATCTTCCATATACAATACAAGGCACGTTGGTCATTTTAACAGGGATAACTGTACCCATATGCTGTTTAATTTTGTGCTGCACTCTGCCTACTTGTAAATATTTGTAATGGATCATTGCAAATCACAGATTAGCCCAGCGGTGATGTTAAACTAGAGGCTGAACTTCACACTTACTTTAGCTCCCTGAAACCTTAATCTATAGTGTGCTATGTTAGCATCACTAGTTTAGGCAAACAAGAGAAAGCAACACATATGCACACGCATGCATGCACACACACATACACAGAGAGGGAGGAAAAGAATACAGATTTTTTTAAAAATATTAACATTTAGAAAATATTTTAGGGAAGAATTGTTTTAAGTCACAGTCTGGCAAAAGAGCACTTAACAAGCTTTGTTTTATATACTGTGAGAAGTCCTGCTTACATTTTAAGCAATACACCAAATACTGGTTTTACAAGATCATAAATACTGTTGTAGCTTTAAAACCAATCAAGGGGAAAAAAAAAATCTTCCCCCACTATATATAGCTGGGGAAAAGAAAAACAAAACAAAACTGTTCCAGTGAGTTTTACAATGTTAGTAGAACATGCCATTTATGATACAAATACACTATCAGCACTTTTTTTTTCTTTTTGCAGAGCAAATAACTAGAAACTCAGCAACAACTTTCTGTTGATTTGGACACTGATTCTTACAAGTTATCTGAGTCTTTTTATGTTTGAGATGTGTCTCTGAACAAGCAGTTTTATAACACAATCAGAGTTTATAAAGAGAGAAGCAAAAGAATCATCTACGATGTAACTCTGCCACCTTCACAACCATAGCTCTGCCGAAAAAGCAGACTCAACCTGAATCCTCAGATCCCATAGGAGCTGCAAACTTTACTAGAATATTCTGTCTCTTTGTACTATTCTTTTTCCGCCATTCTCTCTGTTGAAGAAAAAAAATTAAAAAAGGGTGCTTGAGAGTTGCTGCCACTGAATACAGCTGACTGCTGTCTGTCAGCCAGATGTTAGTGGCTAAAAGCTGCATCATTTGCAAGGAATAGCAAGGATGTCTGAATAGGAGGCAGGAATATATCAACGAGAAGTGGGATCAAGGATCTCAAATTCTGAGTGTCTCTGAAACTTCACAGGTTTGGGGTGCTCTCTAGCCTTGCTCAATCCCTGCAAATAATTTGCCCTAGCAGCTGTTCAGATGTTTGTTTGAACAAACGTTTCTTAAAAATGTTGAAATAATTATTTTGTATGAAGCTGTTGCATCATGGTCTAAACTGCTAGTTATTGCAGGGCTTTGAGACAATGCACTCTGGTTGTAACCCAGTATCAAGTATTCACTTATGCTGCTTTCAGTTTTAGAAAAGTTAAAGACCCAGAGCAGAGCCTTGAAAGATCCACAGTGAAAGGGAGGATTGCAGATTCCCTGTGAAAGCTGTGCTCATTTGCTCATGTAAGATCAGGTGTGAAATTTGTGATAGCTGAGCAGAAACGTAACATCGTATCCATCCCTATGTTTTTTGCAAAAATAATGAGACAAATCACAAATCCACTCTATAGCTTTTTCAGTATTTCAAAATTCTATTTTTTTCTAACAATAAAATATCACCACATGTTTACTCATAATAGATATTTTAATTCCTTCTTGTCTGCACTTACTTGGTATTACGCTGGTGTGTTAGCAAAATAAAAAAATAAAAAAATAATAATTTCCACCTTAGAAAAACCTAATGCACAGAACGACATGATTATTCAACAGTGACATATGGCTTCTTACTAGAAATTCCAGGCTAGAAAACATAAAATTCTTCCAAAAAATTACACCAAGGAAACTTCTATATTTAAAATATGCTATAATGTAGTTCAACACGCAAGAGGAGCACAATTTATTGACAAATCACCTTAAAATATCTAGTCATTTAATTAGCTTCCATTCCATTGAAGCTGATAAAATTTATTTTACTCTCAGCTGAAGCAAGTCAAGGCTTTTCTTGTGCTGATCTACAAAGCAACTGAGATTCGGATGTTGCTCTTAATAAAGCCTCAAATGCCCTGATGATATGATTCTTTAAATATAAATGATTTTACCTTCTTAAAATTGTTTCCCTCTTTTCTAAGTTTAATTTCTTAAATTATATTTCAAAACAATACTTGTAACTGAAATACAAACCAGTTTTTTATCTGAACCTCAGATACGTTATTCACTCATATTCTATCTCCAGGTATATGCAGAATTATCTAACTCAGTTACCATGTTTCCTCTGAGCATATTCAGCTGCATGTAAAGAGGATCATATACAAGTTAACCATATAGATATCCATACTCTAAGTCTGACCAACTGCTAGGTTAACTTCTCAGCCCTGGTAGCGTGTCACCCTGCCTGTGCCCCCGCCACCTGGGCCAGAGTAAATACTTGGATGTCAAAGATACAGCTCTGCTTCAGCTTCAAAATGGCAGCTTTTGCAACTCCAACTAAGTTCAACCACAGCAGCACGTTACACAATGGTTGTAATACGTAATTGCACTTGGCAATCAGTCTTGGATTATTATAAATGGACAAAAAAACCCAACAGATCAATAAATGTCTTTTTATAGCAATTTTTAGAGAAATTAAGGAATGTCTCAAGCTCTTTTACACACAGGAATTCCTTTCAAGAGCAGAAAAGTTAAGTCAACCATTAAAAATTTTATGTTATTATACAGGTTTCATACATAAGAGTTTACTCCCTACAGAACAGTCTAATATTCTACCTAAAACCCTGCAGTAGAATGTGACTATATTATACTAAACAGTAAATACTGTAAAATTTGTTCTGTTAGCTACTACATTGAATGTGTAAGTTTTTTTAACAGTTCAAACAAACTCTTTTTCTAGAACACATCCTTATAAACAAATTATTTTTATTTTAGGCAATTCTAAAGAATAAATCTATGCAGACAAAACTGTATTGCTTCAGTCTGTTCAGACCTTTGTTTCAAGTAACGGAACACAGTTGTGTAATCCAGGCAGGAAACAGTAGTTCCTACCAGATGTCATTACTTGAGGCTAATCCATCAGGTGAAAACAAGGAACACCAATAGGCGGAATTTTAAAAGTTCAGTTGATCATTAGGTTAAAGTCAAACAAGAAAAAAAAAACAATTATAGGCACAAATACGGTATAGGAAGACAGAAGTCACAAAAAGATGGCAGAATCTGGAGGAATATGATTTTTTCATACCTTTACCAAATACCATAGCCCTGCATGCTACCCTGGCAGCGAGATGAGGTTACCACCTTCGGCTACTTATTCACACTCCTTTACCAAAAGCTATCCTCTCTGATAAAGATCTGTTTATGTTAGCCTAAATATAGGCTAAGTTACAGCCAGCATATAGCCTTTCACTTAGTTTTGTCAAAATAATTCAGTACAATTTAAATAGCATAATTTAATTCAGGTTTTGTCAAAACAGATTGTCTTGACAGTGGCTACACGTGCAGTTACATTGCATCTGAGTGGGGCTGTAATAATGGTAGGGGAGGACAAAAGCAAACAGTTGGGACCAAAACCTCTTAACTTGGCTTAACTGGAGACAGAAGAGCACATCTGACCTAATTTGACAGAGAAGCAGTTAGTGTCACACCCAACCAATGTCCCACCTCTGTGGGGTCACATGTACAGAGGAAAGGGATGAGCTTCTCCAATATTCTCCACTTTCTGAAGCCACACCAGAACAAGAGCAATTGTCTGCCCAGGATTACAAAGTCTAGTTCATCAGCAGCTGTGATCTGGAGAAGTAAATTTCACAGTACTGGAATGTCTTTCCCCATGAACCAAAATAGCCCATGCTTGCTGCTTTTCTTCATTTCCAAATGCAGAGAAAAAAAAAATGTTTTTTAAAGACTTCCAAAGCAAGAGTAAGCATCTGAAAAATGAATGGTCTTTTTTTGCTGTGGTTCCTTTTTCAGCCTATATAATCTCTCAAGTACTTAATTACCTATTATATTATGTAGCTATTATGTGGATTACACCAGGGTTGACTTCCTATAGCGTTGTGATTGAGATACAGCAAGCCAGACCAGCAGCAGGTTAGATCCTCTCCCTTACTGTTAAGTTTTCTCTGAGGTCTTAACTCGGTGAACAGACATCCAGGCTGAGCTATCTCATGTAAAACTAATACAAGCCTCACCACATCAAACTAAAACAAACCCTTCCAAACTGTATTCAGGCTATTTATTTTAGGTGGAGACATATTAATTCATATCAACATCTACTGTGTCTTCTTTTCATTCATGACAACGCCTGCCAATGTGCTTAGTAAAGCAGTCAACGTGCTCATAGACACGGGACTTCATTTCCCCTGTGAAACTACAGAGAATCGCTTCTCTTGCCATGCACAGAATGAGTTGTGGCAGAGTGTCCCAAGACCTGCAACAGTAAGGTGGTTTAGTCTGCATCTGAACTGTCCGGGAGAGTCACTCAAACCAGCCTTGGACCATGCCCGTGACTAAGTTCAGGCTGTCAGCTCAGGTGCCAAGCACCACTCACTGCAAACTACTAGGAAGCAGCTTAAGGGCAGAGCCCAAGTTCAATATCTAACAAGACTCCACTACTGACACTTGCTATCTCTGCCCAGGAAACAGCACTTTTAAAAAGTACAACACATCCACACCCTGCAGCTTATTCATCTCTTCCTACCCTCTTTCTGTATGTTTACTCCTAGGCTAGGTTGTAAGCTCTTTTGAACCTGTGAAGGCTGGATTTCATTCTATGGTATAAAAAAGGGTGAAAACCAAGCAACTTTTCTTGACGCCTTTCTGACTTACTCATTATCTATGCTTATAGATTCTGATTTTACAGAAGGATATGTTAATAAAATACTGTTCTAGAAGAAAAAAATGTATATTAATATATTAGAAGAAAGTTAGCCACACAATTATTTATATTTTCATACTGAAGAACCTCCTTACAGATAAGAAGAGAAATAACAGTTATGTCAGATGCCATTATGCAAAAACACTGAAGTAAATAAAAATAAGCCTATCAAATATGTTATAATCAGGATAAAGTAGATTATTCTTCTCCTTGTGATTTCTGATTTTTGGAAATCTAAGAAAGATTATAAATCTTTTTTTTTTTTTGCAAAACTCCATACAGGGAATTGATTAAGTCTTTTTCCCCGTTGCCTGGAATAACATAGGCAGAACAAAAATATATTCATAAGTGGTTTATACTTTCTTCTATTTCTTTGAAATATTCACTATAAGTTATTGATCAAAAATTAATATACTTATAATGACTGTTATTTAATTAACAAAAAAGGTAAAGTACTCTCACATTGCATTTACCAGAATTTTCATTTTCTCCCACACAACTATGTGCACAAAAAAAGTCCACTAAGAGAAGTCTGAGAGAGCACAGCTTTACAAAGACCTATGCTGGATCAGCATCTACTTTCCCTCAGTGCATCTCTTGCTTTCCCTCCCAACTAAAAAAGTAGTGAAGTAAGCTACAAGCAACAGCTAAAAGCAATGCTTTATTGCATCAGATTTACGACAACCTGAAATGCATTACTTTCCCTTATAAACTCAGTCATCGTGTGGCATTGACATTATTTGAACTCCTTCCATATGATTAAAGGCTGACAAAGCTTTGAGGAGGGAGGTTGTACTACACATTCTCCAGAGCAACCTTCCAACCACAGCAATGTTGAGGCTGTTTTAGAAAAAAACACTCCGATAAATGCACATCTTTAAATACGCATATTAGTAAAAGTATTTCTAGGTTTATTTTCTATTAAAACTTTAATAATTCAATTACTATTCCTATTAAATTAACCTTGCAGCATAAGACCTTCATGCACACTAGACAACAGTACATTCAACTATGTTCACAAGGGCAATACACATGCAAGGCCACTTCACACAGACTCTATCAAAACATCTCATCTACGTACTTGTACAACCAACCTCTGTAAAAGCCTCAGTGAGAACATTCACTTATTTAAAATATAAAACAAAACAAACAAAAAAAACAAACCCTGAAACACTTGTTAAATTTACAATTAATTTCATTTTTATTGTAGGTTTTATGTATTTTAAAAGGGACTAACATTGCTGGCTGTATACAAAAATTGACAACCCCTCAAGGAGTATCTTTGACCTTAAAAGTCTGAAATGGTATAATTAAAGAAGACCACCTTCAACAAGAGAGTACTTTCCTTCTGAGAACATCAGGCATCTCAAAAACACTGAAAAAGTTAGGTCTTGCTGTTTTTTCTCTTGTCTTAAAGTTCATCTTTACCTAAAATAAACTGTGAAATTAATGACTGCAGATTAAAAGAGGAATATTACTTTAAAACATCAACAACATTTCAGCGGTTTCTTAACTTGAAATCCCTGCTTAAACTCATAAACCCTAATATCACAGCACCTTTAAGAAATTAACATAAAACTCGACTGGACCTATCACATTTAGGACCCTAACATCTCATATCAGCATAATTTCACTTACAAGAAAACTTGTATATTTTAATATGATTCAGTGTCTTTACAGGGAGGAAATAAAGGCACCCAACATGCTTATCTTTGTAGTCCAAGAGACTTTTTTGTTTAGCTTCCAAATTGCAAGCATCCAAATTACAAAAAAGTACCACATTACAATGTACCATTTCTAGAAATTTGCTATATCAACACTTCACTGGGTTACAATTCCAACCTAAATTTTGCAGGGCTTTAATTTAAAGGACAATTATATTAGCAAGTAAGGATATTTTTTCTTTTTTATCATGAGTGTATGTAACTTAATATTATTTTGCTATTTTTTCTAAAGAAAATATCAAAAAGAAGCTCCAAAGTAATCTACAGGAAAATAATGTTGCATTAATTTTTACAATCTCCCCATCCAAATATTTCCAAATTAAATCCATTTCCTACTTCAGGCTCATTTTTGTCATGCTACTTGACAGTTATTGGAACTACAACTTTTGATCTAACATGTAACATTAAGCAATAAATGACAGAGGGAAACACTCAAAAGGCAAATCTTAACTGCACTGACAACAAGAACATCAAAGGCTTTGTTGAACTTTTCCAGTTACCTGTGTTTCAGCACAGGTCATCAGGAGCCACTTCACTCTGTAAACTAAAATGTTTTTCTGTCTTCTACAGTTGTTACCAATTCCAGTGTGGAAAGCTTAGCAGATTTCTTTAAAAAAAAACCATGCACTATACATATCAATCACATAAACACCTATTATACTTTAATTATGAAACTTAGTTCTTCTTTCTACCAATTTCTCAAAAGACGTTACTTAGAATGAAGCTTGAAAAGTCATTGAAAATATTTTACTTAATTTTTCCTTAAATCCTTCCCTAGGGACCATTATGATGTTAATCTGCAAACCTCAGTAAACCTGCCCTAGCAGAATGGCTAACCTGCCTCAGATGCTTGTCAATAAAGACACAGCTGGCACTTTTTTTCTCAAAGTACTCAATGAAGCACTGCCTTTGTTGTACAGAACTCCTGTACAAAGGTATATCTATATGGCCATAGGTCTCCTTAGATACATATTCTACTGAGGCCAGGTTAGAAAAGCTGTACTAGTTCAGGGCCACAAAGCACATTAATTCAAGTCTGGAATACACTCGGGCTTCCTGTCCAGAGTACTCTCTGACATGACTCCTTTAAAACCCTGCTCTTTTTCTTTTAGGCCAGTTCCACCCTTGCAGTACTGTCTAATGTAATACCAGAAGACATAATACAGACAGTCCTGAAAACTAAAAGCAAGGTGTGTTACTTCTTAAATAAGCAATAATACACTCCAATGTATGTTTCAAGTTATTTTTAAATACAAATGAATTTGTCACTTTTTAAGACAGCAAGGACAAATGGCAATTATTTTATGTTATTATCTCCTTTACAGAAAAATTTTAAAAGATTACATCTAAGGTTTTAAACAGCGTAACTTCTACTGTATGCTTATATGTGCAAATGTTTGGCATACTGAATGTTAAGGTTGTACATACACATATAATTCTTTTTCAAAGAGGGAAAAACAACACTTCAAAGATATGTGATAGGTCATGTAAATATTGGAGGTATTCATTTATTTATATGAATTCACATTTGTACCAGTGGTTCAAAATAAAAGGACAGGCCAGCACTCACCATTCTGAAAACACAAAGTGGAAAGTAACTATGATGTTTTTGCTAACCATCTAAAATGAAAAATATCTCTATTACTTAGCTTGTTAAATGGTGACTGATGCTATCAAAAATTACACTGAACTTGACAAAGTCAAGTAAGCAAGCTAAATAACTGAGCAATGTGCTTCCACCAGGTGTATCTGCTGCTTAAGGAAACTGTCTGTCAACATCCCATGAAACAGAGGGCTACAGCCCACCCAGAGTAACGAAGAGCCCACAGATGTGATACAATACTACCTCTGTAATTAGTACTACCCTAATGATGTATGCTATGAACAAATATGCAACAGTCTGACTGAACTTTGATGTAGGCACAGCCTCCATTCTTAGCTCATTTATTTTTATTTCTAGAAGAGAACAGACACCTGAAGAAGATGTCCCAGTCACCAGACATCAAGTAACTATGAAAAAAATTCAAATAAAAAAAAAAAATCACTTGTAAACAAAATCTCTTTAACCTTCACTGGAATAAAAAGCCCTTATGATCCCCACATGCTACCATCATACTGATCTGCAGTTCGAATTACAAACTGTATTGCAGAGACTTTTCACTTATTTCACATCACCAGTAATCCTTATCATAGAACAAAGCTGCAAGAGAAACAATAGTGTTCTACTAGGAACCTCTTCTAGTGAACTAGTTTGAAATTGTTGTGACTACTACTTTTCTAAACAAAATGGCAAAGCAAGCTCAGAAGGCATTTGTATATTTTGACCCTCTTAACAATAATCACTGAAATCACATGCTTAACAGTATTTACAAAAAAGTTTACTACTTTACCAAAGGAAATCATCCTACCTTATATTTTATTGCTGTCACTAAGAAACAATTACCTTTCCATCACCATAAAGCTTACTTTTCCCCATTGTAACAAAACACAACATCTGTCAGCATTAACTTTATTTCTATGTATAAAAAGGGTAAGGGCTTTCCGATGGTATTTTTGAATGTATTTTGGATAAAACCCTCTTTCGTAAAGAATACTTCTTTCCTTCTAATTAGCCCTAGTATAGCACAAGAGGTTCTTGTTGCAGAAGCTCTCTTATTTCCAAGCACACCTTGAACTCTTCCTCAAGAAGGTGAAATCTGTACCATTTCCCAATCAGTGCCTTAAAAAATACAGCTGCAAAGTCTGCCATAAGTTTTTATAGCAGCCATATTACTTCCTTTATACTATACAGTAAATCTATGATACAAAAATAAAATGCACAGGCTCATAAAAGATCTTTATTGCATGCAATAATTGAAAATATATTTAGCATTTTATTTTTAAGGTAGAGTTTCTCTGTGTATTATATTATTAGAAGTTTGAACAACATGCCTGAATAAATTTGTGCAAAATTTTTATTTCAAGTGTAATATATACATATGAAATCTACATAATACACACATGTATGTTTAATTAAACAAACATTTTTTAAAACAAGATATTAGGATACATTTTATTTAAAAGATCAGCACAAGAAATGTAGTGTATGTTATCTAAAGTTAAAATGTTTGTTACTTAAAACAGTTGAATCTGTATGAACACTGACACACCTTAATGTTCCATTCAGTTGATTTGTTTCCACTTGCAATTTAGAAAAGCAATATAACTTGTTCCAAAATTTGACACTCTGCAATGCTTATAGAATAAATCAACCTGAAGAGCCCATCGGTGATTATTTATTGCCACTATGTATGCATATGCAGACAAACTTTCCTGCTCATTAACCAGAAGAGTCTCCAATACATCTATAGTAGAAACAATCAGATACTAATAATCATCAGGCATTAGACACACAAAGCCATATGTCTCAACAAATCATCTTAGCCAAGCTAAGACCCTTCAAGGGAAATAATTTTTATTTCTCTACCTCATTTAAAGATAAAGACAAAAACTCAAATACTAAGGTCAGGAATAAAGAGATCATTGCTCTTAATTTACCTTCCTATGCCTCAGGTTTCAGCCACGATACAATGCTGAACTTACAGCCAACACCACATACTGGCAGGAACCGTCTCCCTCTCACTTTCATAGAGGAAGAAGTTACCAAATTCCAGAGAGGTTGTCAACACAGTCTAAAAAAAATATGAGTCTTTGGGAAAAACAGAGGGACAAAATTTTACCTGGTTGGACAGATCCACTAAGAGCAGCTTTCTTGGTTCGTTGTGAATAACGATCCTATTTCCAGGCCAGTGCCGCAGCTGCCTTTCCAAGCCAACCGTGGGAGAAGCATTCCCTCCCCAAACCCTCCTGTGGCAGTACCTGCCTGAGCAGCCTATGTCCAAGGGTAAGCGCCTGCGGTGCAGGACATACAAAGTCCCATTTCTACACTCTGAAGAGGATCAGAGGCCTGAAATCCAGAAGAGAAGACAAAGGATGCCTCATTAAGGACTAAAACTGCAGGTACAACAAATAGCATCACCAGAAAACAGATATACTTTTAAGAGACCCCAGAAATAGGAAGATGGGAGGAAAGGGAGGAAGCATGGAGCCCTGAGGGCCTGCTACCCCCTGCCACTGGGCATGGTGTTTCGTTTTCCTACACAAGTCCAGCTATTCTTATCTGATGCAGTTGAGCACCCACAGGCTGAGGTGGCTGAGGAAAAGACTCCTTTTCTGTGTACTGTGTGCAGATAAAGACACTTTTAAATGAAATCTGCTGAGCAAGACTATAGTGTGCAACCCAGCTATTTTCAACTGTTTCCTGCTCTTTTGGTGGTCTATGGATTTATAAGATGCCATTGACATTAATTACAGGCAGAGACAGTAACTGAAGTCTGGTGAAGAGTTAATGTCTTCAGATGTAGACAACAGATCAATTCAAACTTTCTACTCTCCTCTTTAATACCAAGTATAAAGTCACTGCAGAAAGTCTCATCCAGTCTTGCATATCATCAGCTCACTTTAATACAGGAATATTTAAAGTAAATGTTAAAAAAAAAACAAACAAAAAACAAAAAACAAACAAACAAACATAAAACCAAAACCCTAAAAATGCACATCTTATTTCAGTAAAATACGACCCAAGGAGTTTCCACTTCCCACTGAAGAAAACCGTATTAAAAGCTACTGCTGTTTTCTGACAAGCTATGCTTCTGACGTTTCAATTGCAATTGTCTTCTGCCCCTTCTCCTACTTCTCTTGGATTCACCAGTTTGTGTACTATATGAATAACTATGTGTTTCTTCAAGACAAAAATGTTACTTAGGAAGCCAGAACAGTCTGAACAGCAAATTGCACACTTTCTTATCCTGTAACTTCCCTTACTGTGTTCTTAGTTGAAGAATAAATGGTACTAATGAAGCAAACTCCAAGGGTGCTTTAAGTTCCCAGAGCAGTGTAAAAGTCAAGGTGCAGCACAATTAGCAATGTTTTACCTACTGATTTATTTCATAGGCACAAAACTGTTTAGACTTTCTTCAATGCCATAACTGTGGTCAGGGTAGTAACGCATATGTATAGCTTCTCAGAGACAGAATCCCTGCACCTGTACTTCACCTCCCTACTTGTATTTCCCAGTAAACTTGGAAAAATATTGCTAGACTATCTAATGTGGTTCCAGGTCCTTTCCAGCATCAGTCCCTTACAGACTATGGTCCCATAATGCTAAACTTCTGAACATATAGATTTTCTGTTCAGATGTACAGTGTGGTATTTGAATGAAGAATATATACTTGCCAAATATTCAGTTCAAATATGGAGAGGGGACTTAGCTTTACCACTATTTGCTTATCTGTTAACATTTGTCCTATGTGCAAGTTGTGACTAATGCGCAAATCCTGCAAGTTGTGACTAATGATTATTGGGTAAATACATTTTGAGCTATGTACTTCTACTTCAGTGACTCTACGTGTATCTATTAACATAGCAATATTGTGTGTGTGTTTAGAGGAAATGGTCACTGATTGATTCTTTCTATAAACTAGTCAGACAATTTGAAGAAAAGTAAAATACTTTTTCACCATTAGTTTATACTTCTCTTCTATGGACAAGCTCTCCTCACACTCATCTAATCCTCTATGAAGACTGGCTTAAATCAGGTTTCTTTTTTGTCATAATTGAAGTCAGGAAAAATTAAACTTACTTTCTTCTTTCCAGTAACAAAATATTTAAATGATGACAACATAGTGAAGGAGCAAAACCAGGGACTCTGACTCCTAATTACTGCTCCCATTTTCTACCCCCTTAACTTTGAAGCTCTGCATCTATTCCATGACATAGAGCAGAAATATGCATGAGTTATGATTCTCCCTCTAGAATAGGGAAAACTAATTGACAGCCAGAAGGCTGAATCCAGCCTCACAAGATGGTTGTACTTGGCTCCCATGATGCCTAGAGCGAGACTGCACAGCATGTATTGTGCTCAACAATTTGCTTAGCCCACAGGAGAGCAGGAAAGAAAGAAAAGGAAGGAGAAGGAGGGGGTGGAAGAAACAAAAGAGCACGGCTGATGGGCTAAAAATGGAAGCGTAACCATTCCAGCACTTTCCCACCTTCCCCGGTTGCCTATCTGGAGAGCAGGTAGTGTAGAGCTGAGCTGGAGCAGGCTGCGTCCTTCACAGGGTTTGCCCCAAACTGGGCTGTAACAGAGGAGGGATCACTTTGTGCTGCACTCTGACAACCACACCAACCTATCAAGCCCACATGCCTTTTCTAACTGGCTTTTAAGAGGTAGCTTTGTTAGATCTACTAGATCATTAGGGTGGACCAGGAGTGAACCAGTGCCCCAAGAACTCTTATGAACTAAACTGAAGTCAGAAAAAGAAGTGTCCCTGTACCAGGCTCTCCAGCACCTTCTATAACACCTGTATGTTATTGGGATTTCTCTTTTATACCTTTTTCTCTCTGGACAACAGAGGTTAAATATACAATCATCTTGATATATTCATCTCATCCATGAGCAGCTGGCAAGGGGAGGGGGAAGAAAGGTATCAACATAGGGAATCAGCCATCCAGGGTCTAGGGGAATAAATCCATAGAAGGAAAATTGAAAATTACAAGTTAGAGAACTAAATTTGTATCCCAGCACCACCCAAAAGGGATAATTTTTGGAACATTTCAAAGGACTTCCAAAGTTATTTGCAATTAGTCCTAAAAATAGCTACAAAAGATTTCAAATAGTCTTTAAAGCAGAGTGATGAAGAACATTCTTCTGAGGAAAAAATGTAACAGCGAGCAAGTCCCCAATCTCTCCATGGCTGACAGGCATCTTTCTGACCCAAGATTTAATTTCTTCCTGCCTCAGTTTTTCTGACTAGAAAACAGCAATAGTAAGATCACCTTCTTTTCCAAATACAGCAACATTTGAACATTTATAAAATGCTTTTAAAAACTTGATTCAAAATACCTACACAGAAACAGAGTGTGGACTTTTCAGGGTACTTTTGCAAAAGGAAACGTCACAAAGCAATGCTACGATGTGGGATACAAAGTACATGTATTGACTCTCTTTCTTCTGTACACAGACAATATTTCCTAAAATTAGCTGGCCTTTATGATTTTATTTTTCATTTTTGGAAAATATTTTGACTATTTTTAGTTTAAAAACATAATTCCTGCAGTTAGCATTTTAGAATGAAGTAATTTGCAATTATGCCTTTTATTTATATCAAAGGACTGGTTCAGCCCATGAACAGTGAAAAAGATATATATTAAGAAGCTTTTTAATATTTTTTTTTTACTAGCTGACTCTACGATGACAGTTTTGAATATTTCAGTGTCCACTTATTCAATAAGTGCCTAGTGCATCTTACTTTATAAGGAAATTTTGCTATCAAGTGGTACATAGGTAAGTTTTCATAAATTTTGAAGAAAATTTGATCAGTCATTCAAAACCATAGTTATTAGAAAGAGCAGTCCAGAAGAAGGCAGATTTTATAAAATATCTTACACTGAAGTCATATTATCAGTGGAGCATTCCCTGTTTTAAAAACTCACCACAGACTACACCAAAGGGCTAATTCCACTAATAAAACTGGAGCCAAACAAATTATCTTCAGATAAAGATGTCTATAAGAGAGACTTGCTAGTGTCTGACGAAAAATTTAAGAGCAGCATGGTATTCAAGGAATCTGCTTAATTACTGCCATCTTACTCTTGTGGCTTTTTTAGTCTACATGTTCTGTATACTTTAGGGTGAAAAAATTATTCCTTTTTTTGACATCTGAGAAAAACCTGCAGGTTCTTACTAAATAGTCTATCTGTAGTATCATTGTTGAGTAAGGATAAGGCATTGAGCTGAATACCAGGCTTTTAACACTAACAGTTTCTGCCAGTAAAGTGTTTATGAACAGGAACTTTTTTTTGTTTATGAACAAAAGCAACCAAGAACGCCTTTGCATCTGGAAATGGTTACAGAAACCAAAATGGTAACTGTGTATAAAGTACCACAGTCACATAACCCCAAGAATTTTATTTTTTTTTTAATGAGCGTTAGACAAAGTATGACACTTTTGCCTCTTTTCTTTTTTTAACTGGAATATTAAGTTGCAAATTAATTTAAAAGCTCATTTTTAGTATTTTTTTCCACTTTATTATGAACTTCTGGAACTGAATTATAGCATGCATATAAGTAAAATATTAAATTTCAGTCAAGCCAGCTCTAGCACACAGCTCCACTCCAATCACTTTTGATAGCATAGAAGCACAAAGAAGCCCAGTTTAGAGAGTCCATGTGCGTTTAATCTTTGATTAACTGAACCAAAACTAAGCACCTCCAGAAGTATTTCTTTTAATCACGGGAAAGATATCTTTTCAATTGCCTTGCTAGCAAGAGAGAGAGTCAGCAGATGTCTGTCTGGTCTAAAGGGAATTTCTCTTTCTCTGGAGAGAACAGTTTAAATAGGAGAGGAACAGACATATGCTGACTATGCACTGCTTAACAGATGATGTAGAGAAGCATCTACTACTACAGGGAGTGGAACAGGGCAGTTTTCAAATTAAATTTCTTTCAAATTCAAAGCAATCAGCTGAAATCAATTTACATACATGATACAAGTCAGACAGTTCTCATCAAAACAGCTCAGAGAAACAAAGATGCAAATCTGTCTTTGTCAGCACTGGGATTTTAAAAAAAGTTTAACACGATGACAGTAAAAAGAGAAAAATCAATTTATTCACTATTTTAAACACAGCTGCTACTTTTGTTTTCTGAGGAATGATTATTCAAAATAATAATAAAATATGTCATCAATATGAAGTATCTGCCAAAGGTTCTAAATTCATACATAAAATGTTATTGGCACAATGCAAATTTATCTCCAAATTTAACTCAGGAGCAAGTCTTTTGGCACTTTAGGAAAACATCTTTTAAAATGTATTGGGAAGAAAAAAAGCTTCAGAACAACCAATGCATGAGGATTACTAGTCAGCATTTATCTGACTTTATTCTTTTGCCTATATCCTTTTGCCTACAAGCCTATGTCTGATATAAACATTTAGGAAACATAAACACTTAAAAAAATAGGAATGATCTCCCTCACTCCATCTAGTTCTAACAAGACGTCTTGGAAAGATGGAGGAGGAAAGATGGGAAAGAAAAATCAAGAGTTCAAAGCAGAAACTGTGAAAAAAATATACTAGACATCTAGTAGTTGAAAGCGACATATAAAAACTCCTCTGGACCAACAGAAGCTCACCAGCCAGAAAAAAGAGGAGACAGACAGTCATCCAAATTCATTTCATAACTTCCACCTCTGAACTCTTGCTTGAGGCTCCACCTTTCACAGCCCATGGGGCATACAGGCTTGAGACCTATCAAACAGCATGTCACCAAACATCATGGGGAGTATGCAGCAGAGACTGAAAACAGACTGTGGTATTAAAACCTCAAGTTCCTTCTTCATATATTAGGATGCCTGCCTTTATTCATATTTATACTGTCTGCATTTTCTTCCACAGGCTTCTGAACAGCAACAGCAAAACTAAGGAGAGCGTTGGTGTCAATTCACTATGTTGGTTGGATTCAGGAAAATGACGTGACACATCCATCTGAGGCTCACACTTAGAAAGGCAGGGCTTTGAATTTCAGTTCAAAAGTTTTGGTTTTCCTTTTTTTTTTTTTTTTTTTTTTCTCTCTGAAACTAATGCCCAGTGAGTCTAAATCTCCAACACATAGCTTCCACCTTGTTCTAAGAATCAACTTCTCCAGTTTTGGTTACAAGGTTTCAGATAACCTTTTACCCATCAGAGCAACCATCCTACAGAAAGACTGCCGCCACATTCTTTGATTTACGAATTCGCTGAGCTGCACGACAATTTCTGGCAAGACTACAAAATGCATAATTGCTTCATCATCCATCCCAGCATGGCCACCATAACATCCTAAATTACTCATCAGCTTAAGAATAATTTGTATAGTCACAGTATCATAACTGATCAAGAACTCTGTTGGCTGAAGGCAACCTAAATTCCTCTGTTCGGCACAGTTTCTGAGAAGACACAAATATGTTAAGAACAGCTTTCTTGGGTCAGACAAAAAGCTCGTGTAGCCTATTATTTTGTCCTGACCTTTCAGGAGCAGCTAAATGCATTGAACTTGCATCTTTTATTTATGTGTGCCGTTTTCACAGTAGTTGTAAGTCTCATATGTATCAGCATCTAGAAAAAGCTTTTGTTTGTTGTATCAGTATCACTGTTACCCACTAACAAAAACATTACACCAATAAGTGATGGGGGCTGCCCTCCCCAAGACAAAGAGAGAAAATATCATATTAAAACTAACAATAAACACCATAAGAAACACTGAAAGGTAGTCAACAGAAGTTCAGGGTATTTTTTCCCTGATCTGATGAGGTATGAATGGTAAAACAGCATGCAAATTGATAAAAGTCATTAAAATAATCTTAGCACAGTTTTTAACAACACAATTCTTAAAGTTTTTGTTAGTAAGAAATGTGAAAGTGTAATAGATGAGATAGCTGTTGGAAACACAGAGAATGTAACAGCATTATCCAATATGTACCAATGCTGAGCCCAGTCACTTACAGAGATCTGTTGATCACGACAGCAAATAAACAGAACTGTTTTTCAGAGGTTCACCCAATGTTAAAATGATATGGCCTGGTAGGATGACATACTGCCAACAATATATTTAGTTCCTCTCTTCAATGAAGAAAAGAACAAATACTTTGGTTAAAAAGGGCATATTTTTCTCTGAGGCCATAAGTGCCTCAACTGATGGAAATTCTGATACATATTCAAAATGTTTTATTCATTGTCGTGAAACTGAGGAAGGGAGTAACCTGCCGTTTGCCCAACTCTTTTAACACACCAGTGATTGCACATAAGGTACAATTTAAAACACAGAATTTTTATAAAAATTCAGTGGTTTGAATTTTGACAGTATTGCATGACTTGTAGTTAATAATAAAAACAATAACTCAGGGAGACTATCTTGCCTAAAATTAATGGAAAGTGAGAAAGAATTTTGCAAGTAATTGAACAGCTCATTCTGCACAACACAGGAATTAAGTACAGGAAAGTCACCACTGATCTTTAGATTCCGTAGCAACCTTTTCTTCATCTCCCAAATGAATTTCAGAACAACAGGAGATATTTCATTTTTACCAACAGTAAATAATGAGGCTGATGATGAAATCATCCTCTCCATAGGATGGTTAACTCTTCTTCCTGTAATTCAAAGGAACTTCCAATGTTGTTAACCATAAGACACCTACACTGACTGTATGCCATTTGTGTTCCTTTTAAAAAATTTAAAACTGCAACAAAGCCTTTTTAGAACTAGAACAGCCATCTAGTATGTACTGATGACTATGTCACAATGATGACAAATCTACACATGAAAGAATCATGCCAAATTCCCTGCTCATAAATATACCTCTTCTCTAAAAACTCATTATGACATGGCAGGGGGTGAGGGGAAAGAAAAGGAAATAGTCTAATTCAGTGGGAAACATCAGGTTTCGTATCTTGACTTGATCAAATAAAGTAATTCAGCCACCTTCTCTGAAACTTGACACGGATTGCTTGCATGAATGTAAGTTCTGTTCATAACGAGCATGAACATAGAGACTCAACACATTGCCTTCACATGTCAGACAGTTCAATTTGAAAACAATCTAAAATTATGGCTTATTTCCACCCAGTAGAGGAGATCACCCTAGCAATTTTTCTTCTCATTTGGAATCTGCTGAAATATTTTTTCTGTTTGCAGCATGCTGAGTTCAGACTGAAATTCTCTAAATGTGTCACTATTTCAGTTTTAAAACCATGTTATAAGACAGTCACAGAGAGCTGTCAGGACAGCCATTGAGGGCTCATGGCAGGCCTTTTTTTCTAACTCTGAACTAGCAATATAATGGTAATAAATATGATTAAACCTGAGTACTCTAGGAGCCACAATATTTAAGCATTTCTATTTGCTGCGCTGTTGGATTTCTGTGCAGCCTCACCTCCCTGTCTCCTTTTGTGTTTGGTTGACTCATATTAGAATTTAAAGAAGGTGTACGAAGCAAGATCTTTATATAAAATATGAACATAAACCCTCTCTATTTTGTTAGAGAGGTTTAATGGGACAAAGAAATTCCTTATCTTTCACCCTACTTTCATCCTTTTTATAGGTGAACGTAAACACAACTGAGTAAGCCTTCTGTAAAATACAGGAAGTTTGTAAAGCATCCACTGTTCTCATTAGGTCTAACTCAATACGTCACTAAAATCATTTTCATCTAACGAAAAAACAAAGAAAAAAGTACAAGGTTCACTTCTAGAACTTTCAGGAATGTAATACTACTATGCTTAAGAGACAGAGTACATGCATGCAAACACACCCACAGTAGCATCTAGAAACATGACAGTAAGTTTCAAATAAGTTCTTTTTTTAGTTTCTCCATATTTTCTCATTCACTCTGAACTCACATTAGGACAACTAGTTTTCCTAGCAGTGGCATTTAGTGGGATTTCCTAGTAGTACTAATAAACTACTTCAGGAAACAAAATATCTAAAGAGTAAAAATAAGGCTCTATGCATCTTCAGAAATTAGATGGGGGACTTAAAGGACTACAGTGACATTCAGACTCTCAATGTTCTTCAACTGACTGTAATGGCAGCGGACAGTAAGATACACAAACTTGTAAAAGTAGCTAAAATAACTGTTCTTGCTTTGCTCAAGAAGAGATAACGCCATTAAAAAAAAAAGCAGCATATTTGCATGCAACTTTAACCTCATTACAAATAAATTTCTCTTAAAATACGTTACATTTTTGGTAAAATATGCTTCAGAGGCAGTTTATAGTAATCCAGGCTTACTCTGCAGCTGCAACAAGCACAGAAAAAGTCAGGTTCAAGGTAAACCTATCATGGATAAACAGTAGGTTTTAAGATGTATTAGCAACAGCAGTACTATTAAAACCCTCTAGTCCTCAAGCAACTTTTGTTAATGTCATTACTTGTGGTAAGCAATGGTATAGCTTCACAAATTTTTTTCACATGTACAAAGGAGCTTAATGAGACTCTTGTAAAATTGAGTCCTCTGTTACATATGCATATAAGCATTCAAATTGAATCACTTGTTTATCAGCAAGACATTAACAGCTCAAATAACAAAATCTGAAAATTTGTTCATTAATTTCAGCTTGGCTTAAAACATTGTACAACACCAGTCAGAAGGGCAAGTTTGCTAATGTAGCCTAAACACCATACAGACTGAACATACGATGAAAACAATACACAAAGAAATATGACTTTTTTCTGTGAGAAGGATATTACTGTTTTAGAACCATTGAGCAGACAGAGTTGTTAACTCATCTTTCCAAACAGTCCCGTGTTATGCAAGGTTTTTTGTTTATTTTTGAAGTCACAGCATAGCAAGTCTATAACTGGGATGTTCCTGGGATCTGATGTAGAAAGTATTTGCAGTACTATCCGCTGTAAAAACACGTTTGAAAACTTTTATACACAGCAGCTTACTTAGTGTAAAATAGCCTGTTATAGAGGTTAGAGGCAGCATACACATGTACGTACTTTACAAATACTTTTGCAAAAGCAAAAAAAAAAAAAGCAAATCCATGTATCAATAGCAAAGAGAAACACTGTGATAGAAGTTACCCTAGAACTTCTATGGCAAAAGCAAAATAAGTTTTCCCAGAGAAACATGATTTGAAGTAAAGATCAATGAAACCACTGACCAGCAAACACAACCACCTTCATTTGCACTTGATTTTTCTTAACATCCTCAAAAACCTTGGAGTGGAAGATGAATATACCCCTGTAGCTACTGTCGCCGCTCTTGACATGGGTAGGTTTCTACATAATACTACATAATAGACACCCACGAGATTCAGAGACATAATTTTTTAAAGGAGTAATCAGAGGAAAACAAAAGAAAAAAATTGAAAACTGAATCCAGCTATCATACAGCAATAACTGAATTCAGTCTTGATCCGTCCACCAGGCAATCCTGAGAGATTCAAGCACATGAAGCAGCTGCAGCCACCTTCCAGTCTACTAATGTGCAACTTTCCACTCTTCCAAAACCACTTCTGTTTCTCTACTGTGAAAAATGACTTCTGTTTCCTAACTGTTTATGTGATAGCCAAAACAGTCTCCAGCCCTTACTCTGAGGATCAAGCATGGTTCCATTTTGTGCCCCCACCTGTAAAAGCTGACATTTATAGAGACAATTACCCAGTTTCATTTTGACAGGGACATGTCCTTTTTCACGTTCTTTAGGACCTTTCACCACTGGAGAATGTGTCACTGGTAGGCAGTAATCTGAAACGAGTTACATTCCTCAAAAACAAAACATGGAGCTAATTTAAGTAGGTCTCCAGTGATCAAAAGGCTGAGTTCAGGAAGTCAAGAAGAGGGAGGCAAATGGACTTGTGGCAGCCTAAGTCTGAAGGATGACTACAGACTGTTATCTGATTATCCCATCACACACCCTTTCTGAGCTACCCTGCTGAAACTTAATTCTACTGCAGATTAAGTTTGAACACATACAGCAAGTCTCCTTTTCAGAAATTTTGTAGGAATAACATTTCAAATAAAGATAAAACCAGTCAACTACCACCACTATAAAAAAAAAAAATGTCCAATTAAATGGGAGCTACATCTCTTAATGGACTTGTAATTCAGCTTTCTGCTGAGCTTCTATTTATGTTAATTTATATCCTTATGATTTATTAAGACCTTACAGATCTAAATTACAAAGAAAATGTCATGTAATATTAAATTACAAAGATACTTTGCGCAGGGCTGTGTATCTTAGAATGGTTTTACTAGTCTCTAAAGTTTCTGAGAAATTTTAATTCTTGAAAGAGCAAGCAGATAGCCATTTGATCAGTCCCTGCAACATAATCAAACAGAATATCGTCAGTGGGGATTCAAGTACTCATTTTGTAGATTTAAGAAAGATACCACTCTTCACCAGCCAGAAGGACCGACCACCTTGTTTTTAAGGCCTTTTTGGGGATAGGGATGGGGCACAGTTTCAAGGCAATAACCACAGAAACTGCAGGAAATACAGCTGCAAAAAAATATTTTTATATATCTAAAATAACATTACGAAGAAGGTGTAATAAATCCCCAATACTATGAGAAGACACATGGGATCTTCAAACATTTTGGAAGGGCCACAAGAAGCAGAGACTGAACAGGAAAGAGACTTGATTTCATTTGCTGATAATAAATGGTATTTATGTCCTGTTCAGTGGTATTGAGGACTACACTATCATGACAGAGATGCATAATAGTGTAAGAAAATGCAGCCTCCTTTGGATTAAATGACATGCACACCTTAGTCAAGTCACCAAAGAATGATTAACAGAAAAAGGAGAAAGTAAAGGGAAAACTCTCTGCAATTTTATGATTACTGATTTTAGTCTTACCCGCATTGTGGTTATCACATCCAAAGCTATTTTAAGGTTCTTAAAATACACAGGTATTTAAGAAGATAAAACTGCTTTTCATATATTGCACTTCTGAAATTTTTGTAGATTTGAAATCCCTCTACATTTCATTCTTTGCAGTTGTGGAATCAATGCACAGTGTACATAAGGAAGATGTCCACCGTATTTCACAGGCAACAAATTATCTCTGGGGACTCTCTCAAAGAAGAACATTGGACATGCTTAAAAAAAATGATCTGGATGAAGGAATAACAGACATGAAAATTTATTTTTAATATTAACCTGAATCTGAAGTCAAATCTACACATCCATTGAACAGTGGAGGAATGTCATGTAATTGAAGTTGTTACTAAAAGAGGTGATAGAAGAAAATGTTGTGATAAATTCCTTATCTTATTGTGAAAAACTGGTACAGACAGGAGCTGCTTCTTCCAGCAAGAGCTAGCTGTTACAGTGCAAAACATGCTTCTGCTTCTTACGCTTCACAAAAGTTTTTTTGTTTAAACTTGCAGCATCAAAGCATATAACCACATGAGTACTCTAAATCTTCTGTACTTTGTAAATGGAAGCCAAATAAAGGCAATTTTACTCTGTAAACATACAATCATTAAACTATAACATAAGGATTTCTAAAACAGCATTAGTATATGGCTACATGTATACAAATGTAAATACTGTGGTTCTCAAATCAGGTGTACTGAGAAGCTAATCAAAACACTTTGCTGATTTGCAGCAATCCACTGAGAATGTAGCTACATTTATAATGATGATAACATTACAGCGATAATGCACACATTCTGAATTTAATGCAAATTTATTCCACCAGCCTTCAACTCTTTCCTTTTTCCTCACCTCTTCTGTGCTCTTTCAAGTATTCTGGTGCTTTTGCACTTTGACATCACTACCTCTTCTATTAAAATCATAACCTTTTATGTTAAAATTGTCTATAACCTGCTGGTATAGAATTAAAACTGTATACCATTATACCCACAAATCTTATTTCCAAATATAGATTGTGTTTTTTCTCTCTCTCTCTTACAGCATTGTTGGTGTTTATTTTCTGGCACTAGCCCTTGATATGAGGGCAATTTTGAGCTGAGTTAACAATTTAATGCTATACTATTGTTAGTCGGTGTACATTTTAACCCCTTTAAGAAAATACTCAACTTTTAATTTTGTCTTGCGTGTTGGCTGAGGGTCTTAAAATTTGGGGCAATATCAATATTTTGCATTCAGACCCTGTCAGTTAGACTCTCTATTGTAATCACATTTAGAGGACTTGAGGCAGGGGTGATAAACTTATTTAGCAACTGTATACCAGTTGAATTGATGCATGCCATAGCATACCAACCACTGAAGTCTACATCATGTTTCTTGGGTCCTGATGAAAAATTGTGGAAGACACAGAAACGCTACATACATTTCAAACATTACTTCAAGGTACATCACATACCAAAAGAACATGAAATAAGCACAACCGTCTACGCTGCTTTGCTGTATGGACGGAAAATTAAAACTAATTTTAGGAACCAACAAAGAGTGCTATAAAGTAAACAACAGCAATTAGAAAAAAATCAAAATCTCTTCAACATTAATGCCCACTCAGAAGATACTGGATATAATATTTGGGAGTAACCAATCAACAGATAATTTAAACAGGTTATACATTTACTGGATAAGCATATTTCCAGCTAGCCAGACACTAATTAACTTTTATCAACAAAAGCAGTAACAAGGAAACAGCATGGTCATAGATCTTAATTATGTGTATTTACTGTATTATATATGATGCTCAAGATCCTTCTAGTATAAGAATTCTGAAAGTCCTTGGGATTTTCTGTGAATGTGAGTGAGACTAGGCAAAGGGCCCAAGTAAATGCACAAATTTATAGTCCATTTCCTTCTCCTTCTGTGAGAGTTATGAAAATCTAGCCCTTCTTCTAAAGTTATACACCAACAATGGCATTTATTTAACTTGTCTAAAAGTTAGGAGCCTTGTCAAATCTAGTTAACAACATGAATTGTTTAATCAGAGGGATCAGTGTTTTCAGAGCAGCTCACTCAGTTCTGAGCTAGCTCTTCAGCATGACACCAGATCAATTGCTACAGATTACAGAGGAAGCCTATAAAAGCAACTTAAAATAGATACCTAACTTTTTAATTGCAACGTTTCCTTGGTACCCCAAAAGTGATATTTTTTGACCTACACTTGGCTCTCCATGTGAATGCTTAAAACCCTTTCATGTACGCTCTCTTCCTTTAAAATAAGTAGAGTTTAAACGGTATACAGGAAGAGATAAGCATTACAAAGTGATATGAACATACTTGACTGCTCCTTCCGTTGGCCAAATACTTAGGACCAGAGAGATAGTTTGTGGGCAACTTCTTTAAGAGAAAAGAAAAATTTAAAATTGAGTTTCTAAATCTGCCATGTTTTTTTTCTAGTGTTTATTTGTGCAACAACAATTCCACATGTACCCTATTAGATCAAATCCTGGCTATCCTGCCTCCTTTTACACACTGCATTTTGCATGGTTATCTGGAGAAGAAAACACATCTTTAAAATTAAACTAAGTATACAAAAATCTAACAAAAATTAAGTAACTATAATTGCATGAAAGCATAAAAGTAGTGAGAACACTCAAAAATGTCTAAATTTCTACAGTGATATGCTACCTCTTCTGACTACTTTTTTATTTTCCTGTCTCAGTATTAATAATAATTAACTGTATAATTCCTTTAATGCTTTTAAGTCAATGCCTCAGGGGCAGCTCACACTTATTTTTTTATCTTCAAATAACATCAAAAGCAAGCAGCTGTTACCAAAGAGGAAAAAAAAAAAAAAAGATGTACTCACTTGCCACCTCCAGCGACGCATTATGACTTACAGCTTCCCCAAGGTAATTCCTTGCCACACAGACATAGACCCCTTCATCTGGCCTACTCTTGCGCCCATGGACTATGCGTAAGAAAAATAAAGATCCGCTGGGCAGCAACATGCGGTGGGAGCGCGGATCATCCTTGTCCGTTTCTACTCTCTCGCCCCCTTTGTACCACTCGATGGTGGGGGTCGGCCTTCCTTCTGCTTTACAGTTCAAAGTTGCCGGTTCTCCTTTGGAAACAATTAGATCAGAAGGGTGTTCGACAATTCGAGGTGGGAAATCTTCTTGCCGAAGACGGGAGCCTGCAAGATAAAAACACAAAGTTTTCTTAGGAGATCGTTGCCAGGTACAGTCACTGTGTTTTGCAATGCAACTACTTAACCATTACCCCATAGTACAGGATTTAATAAGAACAGCTATTAACATATTTTTAAAGTGGAAAAAAACCACAAACTTTTAATGCCCTTCATTGTGTGCAAGGTTCTCTCAAGTGAACACACTCAAAAGCATTTTTTCAACAGGCAACCTATATTAGTGAACTAAATTGCCATGTTCCTAAATCACATCCATTTTTATATTGATCTATTAATATATATAAATTTATACATATATACATACATATGTATGTACGTGTAGATACTCTACAGACATCAGACCATATCTACCAGTAAAACTGGCACTGCTCTAACTCATAACACAAAGTCATAGTCAAACTCATTCGACCAGTAATTCATGCAATGTCTGCAGATTAATTCTAACATCTCCAGCACCCACAAAGTTGCTTTATTTTACTTGTACCATCAGCTCTTTCTAGTCACAGAGGTATAAATGGATGGAGTGCCCCAGTGCTTCTTACACCTCTTGCGGCAGGGAAAATTAGAGCAAATTCTTACATTATAAATTTTTTTCTGTCTCCAATCTAGAACTCTGATACAACGTGAGACGAAAGTATCTGGGATAAGAGAAAAGTTACAAGAAAACAAGGTACGCCTCTAGAAAAGACCTAAATTTCAAACTAATTCGAACTGCAAGGTGATAATTGGAATGAAAAAACGTATAATAATCTGGATAGATATATACCACAGAAGAATATGGCAATTAACTGGGCATCCAAGAATTCCAAATTAGGAATAAGCAGTTACCAAAATTTTTGGAGTTGTAAATTGTTGACTCAGCTTCAAATTACTATTTTCCTTATTTCTCTCTTTCTTGATATACAGCTTTGCCATGGATAAAACTAGTCTCTTGGGTCACTAATTCCTGATTATTAAAATTTTAGATACCAAGATTTTTCATTAACATTAATAACACGGTTTCTGAACAGCTGTGAAGCACCAGAAAGAAATATAAGATCTATCCACTGCAGGTTAATAGACCATAAATTGATATGGAAAAAAGAGAAGGAGACAAGGACAGTCAAGTCCCCGAGAGAGCTCTCTTTTCAATATATACTATATGTGTGTGTCTGCATAATATGTATATTTTATACAGAGAGAATAAAAATATTCTAAAATATAGAACTTTCATGTAAAGTTTATTTCACATTTCCTTCACTTCAAGATGTGCAATGCAAATTAAATGTTACAATAATTAGCGAGCACTAACCATACATTCCCAAAACTCTGGTAGTATGGCTTGACTACACTGAAATATGTTTGCATTCTGCATGCAGTAAAAGAAGATAGTTTTATATGAAGATTACTGATCATCAAATACAAAATAACTCAAAGAGCAATAAACCTACTCCTTAGTCCTTTGAGGAAATATAACATAAGTAGTATTATATTTTGGACTACATTCCTAAATTGTAAGAAATATTTTATCATTTATCTAATTTAATTATTTCAGTTCAGATATTCACAATATTGTAAGATCCTGTACTACCTAAAGCAAACAAATAATTATATTTTACATTTACTTTTACCTCCAACAGTTGCCTAAGACAATAAAATTAAAGTATGGACTGATAGGACAGAAGCCAGGAAACTTATGAATCCTTTTGCTGGCTACACACTGCTGTACAGCCCAGACCTGCACATCACTCTCAAGATTTTGAGCTGCACCTCCTAGATGTAGGGTACAGGCCAAATCCAGTGAGAGGAGAGCTAAAAGTACAAGAAAATAAAATTATGCCAACCAGCACAGGTCTTTTGCAGTAGCTAAAAAAGCCTCTAATTTACTTCTGTTTGCCCTGAGAGTACATCTCAGTCATTGCAAACTGCATTTGTGTCTACTCATCCTTGACTTTTGCATAGCTTTTGTGAAAAGCCTCTCATGCAATAATGCTGCCCTCCCTCACAACTGGGGTGACCAATTTTAGACCTCCCTTTCCAAGGTAAAAATACCTGTAGAGGGATAAAAACTTAATTTTGGATAAAAACTTAATTTTGTTTATACTTTCACTCACTTACTATGTACCTCACAAGGAAAGGCAAAGAAACAAAGGATTAGAGAACTAAAATCAATTGTTATAAGTCACCCTGGGAATATAAAAATCCAAGTTCATCAGAAAATGTTTAAAGATAGCTAAGAAATGTTTTAAAAAACAAAGTTTGCAGATACATTAGTATGTATCATGTTTGTATTTTCACAAATTATGCTAACAAACCAGCAAGCAATAATAGCACAAACCTCCTATTGTTTCTGTCCGCCTGACCCAGACCACAAACAAATTAAATACCATTTTCAGATATATTGTATGAATGTCAGTATGGAAAACATGCAAGTGACTTTAGACTAACCTCAAGTACCGTACAGAATGAAAGTTGAAAGATGGACCTCTAAACTTTCTTGACAACTGAGACTCAAAACTTTTAGAGGGGAAACAGTCATCAGGAAACTCCAGGAATGCTCATATACTTTTTAAATGTCTTTGCTAGGTAATGTTAGAGGCACAAAAATTACAGAAATGTTCATTAAAGTATGTTTTTTTTTAAATTATAGCATTTTATAAAGTAACATTTCTCTAGAAAAATCCATAAAACTGCTTGAAGCAGAAAGGGACAAAAGTTGCACAACTAGTTGACTGGCACATAGTGAGTATTAACCACAGATTTAGTGACAACTGCCTGAGGGTTATAATGGCCTTGACAGCCAAGTTATAATCTTTCTACATATCTATACCTTTTTTTTAATCTTTCTTTCCTTTTAGCCTAGTTATTTCATCAGCATTTGTGTTTTATTGAGAAGAAGCAGCTTCAATTATCAACATAAATCTTACAGTGGGCACCAATCCTGTAATTTTCCTGTCAAATATCCTTCCCAAGGAGCTATTTGTTGTTGTGGGTTTTTTTTATTTTTTTATTAAAAAAAAAAAAAAAAAAAAGGCAGAACACCTATTACATGCTGGATCTGCCATTAAATATACAACAGAGCTGCTTTTTCCTTCCCCCAAAGATGACAGCACTGGGTTATAAGAACTAACCAGCTTGTGTTCTCTGCTTTTATTATAGTTCAACTCTTTCAAAAAAAGTCAACAGGATGCCACCAATTAAAGTATGCCATACTAATTATTTCATGCTGTTACTTAAAAGAACAATTATACGAAATCATGTTTCCAATTTCTTGGACAGTGCCACAACTATTTTTACAAGAATTCAAACACTGAAATAAGCAGATACGAAGGGTCAAAGAAAGCTAGCATGAGATGAATGCTAAACTTGTAGAGGCAAGATTTACCTTTATTCCCACCTTTAAACTTCCTGTTGGTACCATAAACAAATATAATGTATTGAAAAATAGCAGAGAATATGTTTCAATGAGAAAGCTGTTGATATCAGGGATACAAACACAGTGCTGTTCTCCTTTAGGAAGAAAACAAAAAAGTCATGTGCTACTAAAGTGCCTCAAATTTGAACCATGCAGCCTAAGACAGTTAAAAATCAAGACCATATCTACAGCCAATCTAAACTTCCGTTCAGATGGATATGGAAAACCTCATTTTCCAAGATCTATATATCTAAATAGTAATTTATCCTATGTCTTATAAAAATGCTGCATGACAGACATTGTCTTTAGCCAAGTGCCAAAAAGCCAGTATACTCTTGGCTCCATTTCTTTTCCATTTCAGAAGTATAGCATTTAACGCTGATTTTCAGAGCAGAAGATCTCCACTCTTTTCTTTTACTGAAATGCTTTACATTGTAACATAGGATCTGAGTGACTGGCCTAATTGCTATAAAAATTATTAGTAAGATGCTAATAGGTTTAAAATCAGTTTTAGGTGATTCTTGCAAACAATTGTATTTAATCAGAACATAAGAGTGTTTCCAATTCCCCAGTATTTACACTTCATATAATTTAACCTCTTTCAGAAACTTCTTAAGAAGCAGAGGGAATTTTTCTGTGGTTTTGTTTATGTTGACTGGAAAGATGATCCATAACTCTCTTGCTCTAGTGGTTAGAAAACTTTCTCTAATCCTCAGGTAAAACATATCCCTGAGTAGTAAATACCTCATTCTTCCTGTGCTTGAGCTGCTCTTTAATTCAGATTTCTCCACACACTTCTTGGGATTTTATTCCTCTGACATGCAGATTGCAACCTTTTCCTTTTTTACCATCCTCTTCACCCTTTTAGTATTCTTGTTGCTGTTAGAAATCAACAAACTAATCTCATCTGATTTTCCCCTCACATCTGCTCACGCTTTCCTTGTCTTAATCTCTAGTTTGAGTTCATCTTTTTTGAACATAAAAGACCCAAACCATACACAGTTAAGAGACAAGATGACTTTGAATACTATTTCAAGCACACACTGAAAAGCAATATCACATCATATTACAGGGAATAACTAAAGGAAAAATAAAAGTATTTTTCTGAAAGAGGCTTTTCTGCCCAAAGACACGCAGCTAACCTAACCTGTTGAATTTACTTGTTCTAACAGACAACAAAAAATTTTCAAGGAAAAACAATAAGACGAGGAAGATGCACAGAGATCTTGCCCCATTCACTTTCTTTCTCTCAACTTCTCCAATTTTTTTTAATACTCTAACTCTTCGTATAATGCCCTTGTTCAGCCTAAATAAAACATCTGCTTTCCTAAGCTTTGTAGCCTGCAAGAACAGTGCATATTAATAAAGAACTATTTTGAAATTTCTTTTACAGGTGTTGCAGTCTTCCCTCTGTAACCAAAGACATTAAGTAATTAATGAAGGCAATAATGCTGTGGCTATGCCTTCAGATTTTCCCAACACAGTCAAGTGTATAAGAAAAGAAATTCCACTTCTGACTTCTACTTTAGCATAAAACATACTAGCCAAACCTGCATTTAACTGATATTTCCAGAACACTGATTTGAGAATAGCATTGGTCGTGGTATCACTTTGGACTCAGAAAGTAGTTCTTCACACAGAGTTTTCTTTACAACATTTGTTCATCTCTAACAATTGAGTATTGAACATGTAGTCTAGAAAAAAAATAAAGTTACACTATTTTATGTTGCTAAGACACCATGAACTACAATTACATTTCTGTCATGGCTACCACACTATCAGGAGATGTCAGAAACCAATGACTTACTATACACTTATGGTTGGAAAAAAAAATAGACTAACCATAGAGAGCCTGGAGTTTTAAACCACATCTGCATGTCTCTCTGAAACAAGAGATCAAATGGCAGCTGTACTAAAAATGCTTCAAATCCAGACTGATCTTGTGCCTGTCTCTTTTACTGAGAGAAAATGTAACCCAAACATTGGAAGCTATAGGCATTCAATTTACATAATAGTCATGTACTGGTCAACTGAACAGGAGTTAGCTGAAGTATTATGGTAATAAGCTAAATAAAAAAAGGGAGAAAAAAAATTATACATTATGTTGGTTTAAACTATTTATTTCTGTTCCTTATACTGCAGCAATTCTGGACATGTATGATTAGCGGAGAAAAAGCCATAAATTTTTAGGCAAAAAGACTTCTGGAAAGATGTATGGCATCTTATAGTTATTTAAATACACTGCATGGCAGGAATGGGAAAAAAAAAATACTGGCAGGTACTGTATTGCAAAGATACTAACACTGAGTCTTTGTTTCAATACCTAAAAACACATTTCCCAGGAGATGCTAAGAGAGGTGAGTTCTCTGAAATAATCACTTCTAACAAAGAAGCTGGAAGTAGCGATGTTAAGAGTCATGTTGTAGCTTATTAATCCAAAATTAAATACAACTCTTTAAAAATGCTCTTGAACAAACCATTTATTTTCAAGAGATGGAGCTTTACAGTCAATTCTTGTTACATGAACAAACTGGTACTGGTTAGTCCAGCAGTCAGCATAGATAAGTCCTGACCTGGTTATTCAGTATACTAGCTAGAATATAAATTTAAAATAATAGTATTTATACTGAGCTAGGTAAGTGAGGCTGACATTTACCTAAAACCTCAGCCAGTAGATAAATGTTCCCAGTGTAAGAAAGCATTCAGTTTTATGTTTTTTCTTTCCCACAGTTCTGCTTTCTGGCAAGATATTTATACCATCTGACTTCCACAGATACTGGAATAGTTTGAGACAGCAGTATCTAGAGCACTGACTTTTGAAACCAAACCTCATTCAATAAAAATTACAATATCCCACACCAAACCAGTAAGCTGGGAATAGTATTTGCCCTTAAAGAAAATGTTAATGAAATTACAAGAGCATTTTCACTAATAATGCAGAAATTAACTATGACGCAGTGAGCAACCACACTATATTCAAAAACAAACACAATGGTAATAAAGCCTACTTCATTACTCATCTTGTCTTTGAAAGGGCCAGAGTAATGCTGGGAGATACTTCCTACACTGGGACAACACTGAGAAGACGAGCAGAACAGAAGACTGAGAATGGAGGAGATGCATTTGAAGGCAAGCTTGTCTTTGGAGATTTGGATGTCACAACCTGGCAAACTGCCTGGAGATGATCATACTCAACTGCAGGATGAGTGAAACAGTGGGGTCAGGCAGGTACATGGGGAACACAGAGAAGGCTGTGATGTTGTGAGAGCTGCACACACCCAGGAATGGCAGTCAAGAGCACAAAAAGGATGGCCAGGGGAAAAAAGATGGCAAAAGATTATCAAAAGGCTGTAAATATTAGGTAGAACTGAAGTAAACAGTAACTGGAAGACCACTAGGGAAACCAACACTTTAATATTAATGTGATGGGACTTGATGATAACTGGATAGTTCTGTAGATTGAGTCGAAAAGCTACTGGAAGTGGGCATTGCTTAAATGGACTATTTGTGACATATTTAAGAAGATCTGGGACATGTCCGAGCAACCACTGCTGCCCTCTTCTTCCCTGACAACTGGTGTTCCCTGCACAGGAAGGCCTGACAGCTGCAATCTGTTCTCAGCAGCTTCACTGGCACACCTGAGAAGAAAAACCAACAACAGTAAATGGGAAAGTACGGGAACAGAGGCTGGCATGAGTCACCAAAGAACTGCCATTTCCAGGGCTTGCTTTTCTGTCGAGCAGTGAAAGACCAGGAAACAAAGAAAGGACTGTCAGGCCCTCCTTCTCTCTGTCTTCAATCCTTGTCCTCAGTCATGTTTTATTCCAGACAGGAATTGTACCTCATTAGCTGTGAACCACTGGTTTGCCATTTGGAACAGGAAAACAAAGAAAAACAGTGATAGCACACCAACGCCAAAGGTGGACTCTTGGCTGCACTGAAGGAACCAAATGAAATGCCAATTTAGTGAAAATGCCTAGGATTCAAAATTATATAGATCTATTACATAAAATATTATTATACTAATATACAGATAAATAAATTACATATGTTATATATTGTGTTTTATTTTTACATTTATTCTGTGTTGGTAATTGAGATGTCAGACATACTGAGGCAGAAAAATTGTACTTCACCTTGAGGCTTCTCTGTAATCAGAGTCAAAAATTTCACGTATTTGTGGCATGACTACAGCACACTAAACTACTTTACACCAAAATTTTATCTATGTGGACAAACAAATAGAACACAAAATATCCTTTTAGATGATCATCATACTCATTGATAAACAAATATATCTAAAGATATACCTGCCTTTTGGGTTCTTCTTTTTTAAAATTGTTTAGTCATTAAAACAAACGTAACACATTCCCTTTATATTATTTCAGATGGGTTGCCCCCACACTCTTACAGACATTTCTAAGCTACCTGCTACCACGCTTAGGAATACCAACTTCTCATTCATTTCAAACTCCAGATTCAGTGTGAGATTTAATCTGATATTGATCAACTGCACATTTAAACATCTGAGAGATGCTGAGAGAACAGAAAAAGGATCCTCATTTTTGAAGGACTACCAGGAAGCCAGAGAAACAGCAATTCTCAACAGGGGCAAGGGTCTCACCTTTTCAGCTGTATCAGGCAACACTCCTCAACTCTGCAACAACAGAAGCTCTGTATTATAACACCACAGTCAATAGCATTCCTAGGTTTATGCCCCTGACAATTTTGGCACATCTCATACTTGATACCGACATTTATTCTTGTTTCCAAAAGAAAATTAAAGAGAAATATAAGGACACAAAACACCTACCCAAAATCCCACTTTGTAAGACTATTATAACTGTGTTTCACCTAAAAGGGTGAATGAAATATCAAAACTGCCCTCATGAATCCAAATGTTAGGTTTTAATAGGAGGGTTATGTCAGCTCAGGAATAAGTTTGAGTTAAATTGCTCACAATGCTCATAATTTAAAAAAGACTAACAATAGAATAAGAAGAATCACTATTAAATAGTTCTGTTTCCTTATTTTTAGTTATTCTTTTAACATGTTAAAGATTTGGATTAAAAAAGTTTTCTTTCACTCCATCTAAATAAATTTGACTTTTTGTACAACATTAAGTTTGGACAATTACAAAAAGGCCAGGTATTTTCAATTACAAGTTGTTACAGCAGTAACACATTATTGTCATGTTTTAGTTGATAAAGGAAGAATGGAAACTTAAATCCAAGTGAAAAACTATTTTCAATGAGTTGTTTACAATTGCATAAAATATACAGATTAGCATAAATTAAAATATTTTATAATAGTTTTTTAAAAAATTAAAATCAAATAACCACTTATTTAAAATCCACCTATCCCTACCCTCCTTCCAAAAAAAACTTTTGTTTGAAAATAAATCTAAGTTAGTATGAAAAGCATAAAAGATAACATGCTCTCAGGGGAAAGCAATAAATATCTCCTCCTGAAAGGAGGACTAAAAAGAACTATGATCCTACTGGTTTAGAAATTAAACACCTGTTGAACTTGTAACAACACTGCTAATCAAATCAGACCGTACTGCTGGACACTGACATCACAATGACAGTGAGAGATTATTCTGTTTGCAGTAATAAGCTAGAACTAATACAGTATTTTCAAAGAACCTGTGAAATATTTTACCTTCCCATATAAATGCAGGTTAATCACTCTCCTCAAAATATATTTCAGCTCATTAGTGTATTAAAAAGCTATGAGTTACTTGGCATAGCAATCAATGTGCCATTCACTGCATGATGACTGAAGATCTCTTTCTATCTCTATTTTTCACCACTATAAAGATATGTCAAAACAGGAAACAAATTTGCATCTAAAATAAACTTCCATCTATCGATGCCCTCAATTTTATTTTTTTTTTTGAGCAACTGTCCAATGTTTTGCCTTTGACTGTGTTTGAATTTCTTGTCCTTCAACAGTCCAGAAAGTCCACTGGGTTTTTTGTTTCTTCAAAGGTTTCTTTGGTTCCAAATTCAGACTGGAAATCAGAGATTTTCAACATGCCCACTTCTTTTATGACTGTTTCTACTTACTCCTTTCCATAAAGCAAAACTTTACAATGCTAACATTGAATCCAACTGTAGATGAATGACATTACACACACACAGAAAGCCATGTCCAAAGACTTCCTTAAACGGAGAACAGGATGGGCCCAGAAGACACTCGCTCAGTGAGCTTTCCTCTCTGAGGGATGAAGGACTAACACTGCCACTATGATGTGTGGTCTGAGTTCCAATCCCAGAGCACGACTGCTGAAAATCCACTGAAAAATCATCCAAAATTTCAGTCAACATCTCTGCCACTCCTAGACCTTCCCAACTGGATTTTAGCTCTGGTTGTAGTGAAAATGGTACAGAAACTTGAGTAGAGCCACAGTGAAGACTTTGGTATTATTCAGTGGCTACCACAAAGTTTCCTAAAAACAGGGCCTGGAGAAGTTCCATTAATCAAGCTTGTGTACTTATTCTTACATAAACCTCAAGTCATTTTGATCACCTACACCTTTGCATCCAGAGTTCTCATACTTTGAGTTCTGAATCATGTTATGAACAAAGCTCTCTGGAGGATGCCAACAAACAGAGCCATGGAGGGAATCGCTCAGATCCATATACTCCTCCTCTGCCAATGCACACTGTAAAATTTCTCAGTTATCCAAATACTGAAGATTCAGAGAAGAAAAACCAGCTCGCTGTAAGAGTTGTATTAAAATGATTGTGGTACAAAACATCACCCTTGTATACAGTGGAGATGCACAAACAAGCAGCTCAGTGAAATTTCTCCATGATCTCATAGCGGAGCATGGGGAGATGTTTCAGCCAACAAGCTGGATGTTGTGGGAAGAGTGAAGGGAAAGGCAGACCATGGTACCTGCTATGAGAGGCACTCCCCCAGCTAGCAGTTTGATGCTCTGCCAAACAAAACACACAGGTATAAATGGAACTGAGAAAAGCACAAAGGACTTTCATTTTTACTTTACCATCTCTAAAATATTGCTGAACTAACCTCTCAGTTTTCTCAATGGAACAGCATGCCTTCTTGATAAAAGAAGAATTTGCTGTATATACACAGCTACATAAATATATATATAAGATATAGTCAGCAACAGGGCTTTTAGTGTTCCTATCTCATTTTATACTACAATCTGTGAATAAAGACAAAACTCAAAGGAAATAGTTTCAAAACTAATATAAGTTTCGAAGCACGTCTGCAGACACGAACTTCAGACTCCAAGCACAAAAATTACATTTAACATCTCTCTACATAAAATTAACAGGAGAAAAAGTATACTCCACCAAGTCAACTTGTTATTGATAAAAAAAAAATGGTAAAAAGAAATGTTAACAAATGGTTTTCCTGAATATTCATAGTGAATTCTTCAGAAAACCTATAGCTAATGGCCTAAGTGTTCAGCAGCCTGAAATGTATTTAAACATTTAAAACAAAGCTTTTAAGATAGCCTGTATAATAGACATACTCAAGGAAGATATTTAAATAGCACCGGTTTTAGGCAAGTTATTAACTTCTTCAAGAAAAAGTACTGAATCACAATTTTAAGGATAATTGTCTGGAATCATTTATACTTTCAAAAACCAAAATATTTCAAATAGCCTTTTAAAGGATTAGTAACAAATCCCTAGAGGAATGCACCCCACCTCAGTCAATTTTCAACCTTAAAAGCAAATTCTGACATAACCATAACACTAACGAAGACAATTTTTATACCTTACATAGCATGCTAAATGTGAGAATTTTACAGATAAACAAAAATGCTGTTGACTCTGCCTACTGAAGCTTATAATTGAATGAAAAAAGGTTCAAGAAGGGCAGTAGTTTATGGTTGCTGAGGATGATATTTAAGGAGTGAAAAACATCATTAACAGTGTGAGAAAAAGAAAAATATAATTATTTCATCAAAAGAATAAAGTCAGGAGTGTGTTTTTTATTTTGGATGTTTTTTAATTATTTTAATTAACAATTATTTTTAATAGCTAGTTTAGCAACTAGCTTTTGAGTTGCTATTATAAAGGCTTCTGGTGAGGGGATGAGAGTGCTGATAGAGAAACAGAGATCAATATTCAGAGGTAAAAATGGAAAAAGGAATGAGAGGGTAGAGGCAAGAAACAGACACAGTGCTACAAAAACATGAGGCTGAGTCAAAACTATCAGAGAGAGATATAAGTAGCAAGCAAAGGAAGAGAAACAGCTCTCAAGAGTTCTGCAGAGCTGCACAAGAAATATAAAAAAACAAACAAACAAAAAAAAAAAAACCCAAAAAACCCAAAAACCAAACAAACAGTAAGTGAAAATTAGAGGAACAGAGCTGGATGATTGGAGAAGACAGTAATAACACACCACCATCACAGGCAAGCAGGCAAAGGTTTGCATGGTTTACACATATAAATGCAAATGATGACGAAGCCTCAAAATTATTACACAGAATAGCTTTTTGAAAACAAGGGAAAGGAATCATCATTATTACTATAATTTCTAGGCGCAATCACTATGTGACAGGGGAGTGGGTTCAAACAACAAAGAAAACTAGGTTATGCCAGGAATTAATATGCACTAGAGGAATCTGTGTGCCCAGAAATATTATCCATCTTTTTTGCAACTTTATTAGTAGATTTAATAAAAGACATTACTTCTCCACACAAGGCTTGTTTCACAAGACAGCCATGCACAGAGACGCAAGTGGTAAAAGAATAGCAACAGTCAATAAAAAAATGGGCAACTAGAGTCAAAGAATTCAACTAAGTGTGCTCCTTCAGCAAAGGCAAGCTATTTTTCTCCAGTCTGTAAGACACTAAGGGATGATTATTTTATTAGAGTTTTCCCTCCATCAAATGAAACTGCATTTTACAAGGATGTAGAAATGCTCGGTGAAAAAAGCTGCATATGTTCACGTGAAGAAACAAATTTCATCTCAAATGCAAGGATCTCAACTTCTACTACTCAGAATTATGGTAATACTGCCTATTACACACGAAAGCTACCTGCTTACTAAATTTGCATATTCCTCTCAAATTTATTACAGAGTGGATTAGTGCTAATTAGCACCCCCACGCCCTGCCTCCATCCCTCCCTCCCTCCTCCCATGGCTACTCAGTCCAGAACTCGCTCAATCCCTCCAGAGAGATAAAAGTAGGCTGGGGCTTTTACTGCCAACATGTAACATTAATCTCACTAGAAACTTAGGCTGTTCAAGTAGCTACATCCATCTCTGTTACAGCACAGGTAGGCTATCAACCATGACTTGAGAGGTGGATACAGGGAATTAGACATTTTGTTCATTTTCATCCTTGCAAAGGACTACCCAAGGTTTTAAGCAGGCTTTTTTGCAACAGGGTTTTCAAGGCTAAACTGCCCTTTTGTATCATAAGTACAGCACAGATTCTAAACGCTAAAAGGCAACCAATATACAGACATTTCCACTTTATGTAAACAGCTATTCGAAACAAAACCCCTCAGCCTAAATTAAGGCTTCCTGAATAGGCTGAAAGCCTTCAGGGGGACTAATTAGACAGAACCACTAGGCCTTGAGGCTCACAGCTGCTCACCAGTACCCTCTGAAAGGCTGAGAATTAAATGCATGGTTAGGGGTTTAAATTGATTAACGGGTATCTGTTGTCCCTTCTCTACAGGTAGAGACCTAATCTCAATCTTTATTCTTTAATATATCATTATACGACTTATTAGTAAGCATTATGGCACATGTATCAGTTCAAAGAAATTTAATAACAATTAATTTGTCCTTATTTTAAATTCTTATTTTTAATAAACAGGAAATTCTTCCTCAGTGTTTTGATCAAAAGCAAAAGCTAAGTAGTGCTAAAAAAGGTCTACTGAAAATTAATGGGTCTTTTCTTGAGAGACTGTACTGCAAATTGTCAGTCTTTACTTAGGAATTCTACTCTTGCTCTATAATTCTGTGATTGCTCCAAGTATTTATAAACTGGCATATCTGCATTAGGAACACCACATTGGAACAGCTACAGGACTTTCTATACAGAAGTGAATTATAAATAGTCAAGCTACATAGTACAGATTCAACACTATTTTATTCTTCCTAAGGACAGTGGTAAGCAGATAACTTTCAAGACTGTTTGGAAGGAAACACTGCAGAAAAACTAGGAAGTCCTTATCTGCACCAATTGCTTAAATCTTTCAACACAGCACATCACCATTGATAAACATTACCATCCCAAGAGCAAATGAGTTAATTCATCAACTCTGAAAATTGTAAACTAATGAAATATAAATGAAGAAAAAAAACAGTGTATAAGACTTGGAAGAGGGGAAGAAAAAAGCCTCTCGAATGTTTTAGCCCAAATCCCATGTTTTATCATCAGGAAAAAAACGAAATGGGCTTCATAGAGAGCCCAAAGCTCTCAGCAGAAACTGTGCACCACTCAACCATATGTTCTTCTTTCAGCTTCAAAGTGATGGGAGGAGAAGCCACTCAAGGTCCTCTCTGGATATACTTCTAAGTGAAACCACTATATGTAAGCACCAAGTGCTTGGCCTTTGCGGTAAAAGAGAAAAAAGAAAAAAAAATAAAATAAAAAAAAAAGCAGATTTTCTAGTAGGTACATATAACCCCTAAAGAGTGCAGAGGAAAGATAAAATGACTCAACATAAGTTTTTTTTTTTTTTTTAACGTAGAAAGTGACATAAAATTAGCCTACTTGGTGTGAAACTGCGTAACCAAGCCAAAGCCAAATCTCTTGTTTCTTCATGCCTTGCCACTTTAGTACAGTAAATTAGTCACCTCCTTCTACCTGGAATGAACAGTCCACAGACCTGTGCTCAAGGCAGGTGTCTTCAAGTTGTTGCCCTTTCTTTCAAAACACACAATAACATTTTTTTCTGAAAAAGAATCTGAGGAAGGTGATGAGGAAGACCATTTGTATCAGCACTTAGAGAAGTCTCAGCAATCAGAGAAATCCTGGAGCCAAGTCCACTGCATATTGATCAATTTTATATAGAACAGTTAAAACACCAATTTTAGAAGAAAGCAACTGTGACTTGTTTATGAAACCAAATCAGGTAGGTCTGAGATAGACAGTTACACAACACATCAGTGGACTAAATGCCCTAAAGACCATAGGAAGAGTAGCAGGCATGAAGAAGGGCACAGAAAGTTGGGGAGGGAAGGGCACAATTTGTCTAGCAGAATTTGGGCTTCCCTGTGATTAGGAAGTAGATCACGGAGGTTTCAGAACGGCAGTTTCCAACACAGCTGCACTTCATGTTCCAAAGTCCCTTTCGGATCCTAACTTTAACCTGGGTGCTTATTTCAATTCTAAAAGAGGCAAATATTTATCCATCCATTCAAGGAAACTGCTAGCAGCCCCATCTGCTAACATCTTCATAGCACTACTTAAATACTAATATAAATAACAGAGAACTGAATCAGAAACCTGAAAACAGTATGGTAGGTGCTGAATCTCATCAAAATTACCAAAACTTGTTTTTCCCTTATCTCAAGTGGCAGTTCCATGCTGGTTTTAGTGTCATGTAGTCACTGCAATGACACTAGCAGGAACAGAAAGCATTTTTCAGAATATCCAAAAATCACAAGTCCTAGCAGAAACAGTTGAGCTGACAACACACATCCACTAAGCTTAACTGCTTAACAGTAAACACACTGAGTGTTCTGTTTTGTTTTAATATTGGTATTTAATGATTAGTAAAAAAAATAATCAAACAACATAGTTGTAATCTGTGCAATCAAACAACTGTTCTTACAAGTAAACATTACAATTTCACAACTGCTTTGTTAGGTAGCTTTCTTTCCTGTGCAAAGATACTTGGTGTATTAAAAAAGCTTTCCCAAAACAGCAAGACAATATACCACTTTTAAAAACAAGAGTAAGCTGTTTTTTGATTAAAAAAGAAAAGCTGACAAATTAGCGACAATGTTATGGAAATCTACTTAAGACAGATTTCTATTTTAAAATGCAGAAGTGCCTGAGTCAAAGCTGAAAACTTCTTGGATTTAAGTCAGGATACATAGCTATAACAATGAAAATAAAACCTCTGCCTTTCTCTTTTTTAAAGAAGACCATTTTCGGTCTAGTTGCTGTATTAGTGCTTAATTGGCCACGTAGCATTATCAATGAGACAAGAAAGTTCAATGTTTGTATTTGTAATTCTCCAGAAATTCATCTGTTAACTGATGAAGAAAGGCACGGGGGACTGGGTTAAAGCCCAGCTACTGAAGCTTTGACCTTGCATTATTTACATGAGCAGAGATCAACTTTTGTACAGCTGTTTAGCTACTGAAAACCCGTAAATGGAAGAATGTCTTGTGTGGAGATAAATTGATAGCATAGAATAAAACGTTGAATCAAACAAGAGTTCCGAGTTACTCTGAAAAACACACCAGAGTGAAGACTAGGTTTCAATCAGATACAAAAAATAATTTAAAAATAAATAAAACAAAAATACTTTTTCCACATGCAAGACTAGAGCACTCACTATTAAACTAGAAAAAAAGACACAGCATTAATTTAACAGTCTTTTCTTCTAATGACATAAGCTGAATATACTAAACAATATACATTCAGGCTGTCATTCCATACACTTTATATACACTGCAGAAAGTGTTTCATGTAGTAGCCAACCTTCTCTACAGGTCTATGAAGTGCACCTAATATTAAAAATGCAAGAGACCCTCAATATGTCTGTTCTTACCAATTAAAGTAATTGTCATCATTGTATGGGCCTTTGTAATCACATTAAAAGTACTACTTTCTAAATAAATTAAAATAAAAGGTGCTCACAGACCTTTCCTGAAATCATCAATTTACAAATTTAGGCAATAAAAAGGTTCTTATGAAGTACTAACTCCCAGCACATTTCAATGGGATTCCAGTGCCTAAATCCTTGAAAGACGATTTGAAAACTAGAAAACTTAACAAAAAAAAGAGTGTTGAGAGTTTGTTTTTTTCCTTTGGATTCCTTGACCATAGAACTCTTCCCCTATTTAAGAGTGTGCCTACATACACAAAAAATTAAATGGATTCCTTCAGCAAGCATTTACCAACATTCATACAGGTTTCACTGATCGAGCTCTGAGAAAGTAATATTACCAGATAATGATTACAAGCAATACAGCAAACAATTAACCAGGAAGCTGTACATTTAGTATGCTGTGTCCATATTTAAGTAAATTGTTTTATCTCAAATATCTCACCCCATCCTTCTTACAGCCTAACAGTGCCCATCTTTAAGCAAGATTGGCTAAAGGAAACTGAGATATGAAGTATAGTTTTCTACTCCTCATTGTCCTGAGTTAAGCTGAGACAGAGTTAACTTTCTTCCTAATAGCTAGCAAGAGGCTGTGTTTTGGATTTGTGCTCAGAAGAAAGCTGATAAAAAGGGATGTTTATGTGGCTGACAAGGTCTTTCAGCTTCTCTGGCTGTCTGCAGACCGGGGAAGCTGGGAGGGAGCACAGCCCCAGTTACTACCCAAGGACTTGATCTTAGGTTTGGGACTGAGACCCAAAGTGGCCAAGAATCTATAACGTAACATACACGTCATGCCCAGTATATAGGTGAGGACTCTCCAGAAGATCGTCCCTTTTGGTTCTGGATCTCTTTTGCTCCGGGTCATCTCACTCCAGGTGGTCGCTCTCCCAAGGCCTTCCCCCCCCACCCCAGTCAGCTCTCGGTCTGGAAGGCTCGGACTGTTATCTCCGTTCCGTGAGT
>NW_010133921.1:0-222 GCF_000699245.1 Pterocles gutturalis | reverse complement strand
GAAGCATCTATTTACTGATCTTCATCATTAATTAATAATTAATCTGCTCGGCTCAGCATTTCAGGTGACCCTTCAGGGTCCACCCTGAGGCCGTTCTGCAGCAGCGACCTCTGAGAGCTGCCGCAGAAAATGGGCTTTGGGGAGGCTCGAGAGAGACTGGACAAGCTGGGGAAGGGGATCCCAAGGCTGCTGCTCTCCGAGAGCGGCCAACCCGGGCACGGG
>NW_010133920.1:0-284 GCF_000699245.1 Pterocles gutturalis | reverse complement strand
CACCACGGCGCCATTGTCACCGTGACCGTTACCATGGGGTTGTCACCGTGGTGTCATTGGGGTTGTCACTTGTGGTGATGTCACCATGATGTCACCATGATGTCACTGTGATGTCATCACGATGTCATCATCACCCCCCAGGGTGTCCCCCCTTGTCCCCAAACCCTCTGTTGCCACCACAGCGCCATTGTCACCGTGACGTTGTCGTGGGGTTGTCACTTTGTCCCCGTAGCATCACCAGGGGTGCCACCCCCGATGATGTCACCCCCGATGATGTCACCCAT
>NW_010133919.1:353-3482 GCF_000699245.1 Pterocles gutturalis | reverse complement strand
CTGCTGGCACCGGCCCCCTGCCTGCTTGAAATCAAAGCTAGAGGAGCCCAGGCCTGGCCTCGGATTCACTGTCACCAGGCCTGCTGCTCAGCTGGGCATCCAGAGCGCGCTCGAGAGGGGGAAAAATAAAACACCCATGCTCTAAACTTCTATTAAAATACAAATTTAAAGCATCTTCACTCAAAAAAGGTCTAGACCTCTTGTGTTTGTTTTTCCTTCCTGCTGCGTTTTCCCTTTCTCAGCCCACGGGTGCTTCCTGGAAGCCAGGACAGGCGCACACACCCGAGGCGGATCGCTCTCGACTCTTTGGCTGGGAGCTGCAGCTCAGTTTAGCTGCTGAAAGGTCTCTGGCCAGGGGCGTCTGAACCTGCACAGGCTGCCGTGCCGCTGGGGACCAAGCCCAAGCCGCAGAAGCTGGTAGCATGGAAGCAGGAGGGCTGAGGAATGAAGCTCTCCAAAGCCAGGCTGTTTCCAAACTCCCACGGCTCAACACACGCTGGACAAATTACAAGCACTAAAGTCATCGTAATTAGTGAGGCAGTGTATGACACAGCCAAGAAATGTGGAAAGCCAAATGAGACGGCTGGGCACAGGCATGGCATCGCCACTTTGGGGTTTCCCTGCCACAGCTTTAAATCCTGTTTCCAGCCTTGACCAGCAGCAGATTTCATTCTTGGGCTTCTTTCAGTTTAGGATCTCCCTACTGTGATTTTTCCCCTGGGGATCAATCCCCAGCCCTGGGGCACTCCAAGGAAGGAGAGATGCTGCAGGGAGGGCAAGGCAAACCTGCTGCCTGCCCTCAGCGGCCCATTTCTCCCACCAATCTCCAAACAACACAAAGTTTTCCTTCCCAGTACCTGGCTCTCCATGTGAAGTGGCCGTTTCCACAGAAATCCGTATTTCTGATGCTGAGCGAGACCTGCCGGCACCAGGAGGAGGAGTAGATGGAATGAAACCTTGCATTGTGCAATGGGACTGAAAACACTGACAAGAAACGCAGCCCTGGAAATAGTTGGAGGGGTGTGTTTGGGTTGTTTTCCCATGGAAAACACTTACAACCCTTTCCTCCGCCTCCAGCACAGATGGGATCTCCATCCCTCGCCAGAGGGAAGGGAGCTGCTGAGGTCCACAACAGCGGCGTATCCGAGCAGCTCCCCCTCGGAGCCAGTGATCTCCCTCCCTCTTGTCTTCACCTACGCAAGGTTCTCTCAGGGCTAATCCCCCGCTGCACTGTCCCCACAGTGGGCTCAAGGAGTGGAGGCAGCGAACGTGCTTGGCAGCGAGGAGGGAAGGCCCCAGGATCCCTCCTCCCGAGGACGAGGGGCTCCCTCGGAAGCTGGAGCCACCCTGCAGCAAGCACAGGGAGGGAAGCTCGAGGCTAGCCTGTGTCAGGAGAGCCACTCTCCACCTCTGTAGGTCTGACCGCGGGGGCCGATGCTGCTTGAGGAGCACAGCGGGGCAGAAGAATGGGACACTCCAGCCAAAAGAAAACGGCTCCGCAGGCAGGACACGTGCAGCTCCAGGGCTGCTCAAAGTACCCACCTCTCACACTGCCACCCTTAAAGACGGATGCCCTGTTGCCCCCAGTTCTTTTCCAGCCACCCAGCCCATGCATTTGGCTGCTGTTCAGCGTGGCCCAGCCTGTCCATACCTCGAGCGGAAGGGAAATCTTCCCCCTCTGCCAGTCCCAAAAAGATGCCAGTCTCCTTGTTTTTTTCCAGGCTCCAGCTGAGCAAACACAGGTGCTGCTCTTCCCATGTGCCAGCGTTTCCTCTTGCCCAGGAGCCTCGTGCTCTCCCCGCTGGCTCTAGGGCGTGATTTGCACCAGCCGCCTCTTTTCTTCCCAAAGCCTCTGGCTGCGGCTCCCACTCCGGCACTGGCATCACTTGCACCCGAGGGTGCTGGCGCTGTCTGCCAGCCCAGGAGCCCGCAGGCAGCCCAGCCACGTTCCCCCCGCCATTCCCACGTGGGTTTGTGCCCTGCACGCCTGCTCGGAGCAGGGCCGGCAGCACAGCAGCTCAGAAGGGTCCTGTTGCTTGGAGCGGGACAGGAGATGGATGCTCTGGGGCTGGCGAGGCCCTGGGAGAAGAGGCAGGAGCTCTGAGGGGGGTGGCTTTCCCTCCCCCCAGCTAATGGGGCTGAGAACGGCACAGCCCATCCCTCCTGCCATTATCCTGCCCACCCAGGAAAGCTGCCCGCAGCCTGGTTATCTCCGGCACAGCCTCACCCAGGACACCAGCCGGCTAGCCGGCTCCTCAGCTGCTGCCCCAATTCCTCCAGCCCCGTGCATGTCCCAACCCGTGCTCTCCAGCCCACCCCTCAGCGCAGCCCTGTGCCCCCCAGAGTGGGGCCAGCTGGCTTTTGGGGACTGCAGGGTATCGCCGAACTCCTCCCCTGCCCCCGACCAACTCCACCAGGAGAGCTAAGAGGACTGGTCACTGGTAGTATATTTCTATGTCGATGTAAATAAAACAAAACCAAACCCAAAAAGTAACAACAAAAATGTTTCTCTGAACAAGAGCAAAATAGGAACATTTACAAATACTTCTGGCTCTGGCTTGGATCAAGTTAATGTTAAATAAAAAAAAATAAAAGAACCCAAAACAGAACAAAAAAAAACCCCACCCCCCCCTTCAAGATTATAAAAAAATAAGAATATACACATTCAAAGAGCTTATTACAGTATAAAGTTACTGAGGCCCCGGTGCTCCCAGCTCCCCGGGCAGCACGCAGGGCAGGGGCCAGGGCAGCATCCCCAGTGGGCGCTGCTGCCCCCCACGGGTTTTGGCTTTTTTGCTCAGCGCTTTTTCAGCTCGGGACTCACTGCTGGGTTGGGCCTGCGGTTTCCCACTGCCGGCTCGGGAAAGCCAGGCAACCCGGTGAGCCAGGCAATCCCTGTCCCCATCGTACCGAGTGACTCTGCGGCTGTGCCCCAAGGGGCAGGGGATGGGCGAGCTCCTCGCCCCCCAGAAAATCCTCCAGATCCTCCTCCTGGGAGCGGAGCTGCCCTCCCCGCAGGAGACAAGGATGGGGAAGACAAGACACGGAAAGGGGATGTGCCACCAAGCGTCCACGGGAGCGGATACCGGGTCCCCGTGCTGCCTGTGAGGAACCGGGAGCATGGGAAAG
>NW_010133919.1:0-342 GCF_000699245.1 Pterocles gutturalis | reverse complement strand
GGGGGGGGGAAGAGAAGACAGAGCCAGGACCAAGCTCACCACTCCAGGGATCACAGCGGTGAGACGGCGGGACAGCGGGGACCCACTGCTGAAACGGGTGCGTGTGTATATGTACGTCTATAATAGCCGGGGGGGCACAGCGGGGGTATGGTACATACACACATACGCCAGACACACAGAACGAGCGGCGGGTAAGACTGATGCAGGTGCCTCTTCCCAAGCCCCGGGACAGGGCAGGAAATACATTTCCTAGGGCTCTGCAAAGCCCTTCTCTAGATACATTTTAGATGGTCCCGACAGAAAGAAAAAAAAAATTATAATAACAAAAAAAACTTGAAGAAA
>NW_010133918.1:0-39388 GCF_000699245.1 Pterocles gutturalis | reverse complement strand
TCTGTGATTCTGTGATTCTGTGAAATGTCAGTGTGTGTGATTTTGGCTGCTTTCTGAGAAACTTGCCTGAAAATAATTCCATGTAGGATGCTTCGGCTTATGTTAGTGTTGCCTGTCTTTGTTTTTTAGAAAAATCAGTATAGATTACACTTTGAAAACTTTGAAAAATAGCGAAGTGACTTTTTCCAGTGTCTGGATTGTATTGGTGTTAGATATCAGAGTTATGCTTTCGGTTATGAAAATTATCAAATATTTTAGTCAGTCATTTTAATATTGCTAGTACTTAATAGGTTGTGTTAAGCACCAGTGTGACTGATGTCTCCTGAATTTCAGCACAACTGAATCCTCGGTAGAAATAATATCCCTTTTCCATTTAGGAGAAAAGACCTCGCAGCAAACTTCCTCGTGCCTTGAGGGGTCTGATGGGAGAGGCCAATATCAGGTTTGCTCGAGGAGAACGTGAGGAGGCTATTCTAATGTGCATGGAAATCATTCGACAAGGTATGCTAGAATGGGAAAACATTTTGGCTTTAAGGATGGGGTGAAGTTGCCATGTGCATGAGGAAAATTCAGTGTGGCTTCACTGATCATCAAAATACTGAGTACAAGGAATGTCACTGTAGAAGCAGTGTGGAGTTGAAAATAAGTGGTGCGTTTCCTTGATAATTTTGCTTATAAAGAGAAACTAGCACCCTGATTCTGCAGAGGCCTGGGCCTTTGCTTAGTTTTACACAGTTTGCTTTTAGTGTATTTGTAGAACCAGGGTATAAGCATCAGTGTGCCTTCCCATGTAGAATAATGCTATAAATGGTTGTTGTTAGGTTCAGTCAGGCTGTTGAATAATTTGTAAAAAGGAATTGGAAGCTTGTCTGCAAGTTTTTTCTGAATTTAAACAGAGCAATGTTGATGTTTCATATAATTCGGATATCTGTTTGCAGAAAGACAAGTTATTTGTTTTCCAGGTGGTTTTAAAACAATAGTTCTTAATCAATCTTTTTGTCTTTACACAGCTCCTCTTGCTCATGAGCCATTTTCCACTCTTGCCATGATATATGAAGACCAGGGTGATATGGAGAAGTCATTACAGTTTGAACTGATTGCAGCTCATTTAAATCCGAGTGATACTGAGGAATGGGTTAGACTAGCAGAAATGTCACTGGAACAGGACAATATTAAACAGGCTGTTTTTTGCTACACAAAAGGTAGTGTAACAGCCATTTTAGTATTTTGAAACAAATGTGAGGTGCTAATGACAATCATTCTGTTTTCTTCTGCTTTCTAATTTAGTTTGCTGCAGTTTGCTGAGATTCTGGTAACTCTGTCCAGATTTTGGTAAAAGATTCATGAATCTTTAATATAGGATGTCCTTTTCTTACAAAAAGCTTGTGCATGTCCATTAACATTCATACAGTCAGGGAACTGAATGTGAAATCTGTTGTTGCCTTTTCCTAAACTAGGCTACTAATACGCTTTTTCTTGTAGCTCTGAAATACGACCCAACCAATGTGCGTTATCTGTGGGAGAGATCAAGCCTGTATGAACAGTTGGGGGAACATAAGATGGCTATGGATGGCTATAGGCGTATTTTAAATCTCCTGTCTCCTTCTGATGGAGAGCGCTTTATGCAGTTGGCTAGAGACATGGCAAAGTAAGTTGGATTTTAAAATACTGTTATTTGGTTTTACAGTTTCTCAAAAACTGGTATTAATATGCTCTGCAGCTGATTCAGGCTGGGTATGTAGCTGAAATCAAGGAATGCAGATGTGGTTTTGTGGGGGTGACCTAGCCTACTGTTGTGATATTTCCAAAGCCTGACATGTGGGAATTATCCTGTGTAGGATCAATGTGTCATCTTGGAAGTGTTGCATTCTCTTAGGGTAAGAGAATAAAATGCAAATACTGATTCCTGGAAAAATGCCAATAGTGCACAATTATATAGAGCAGGAAACTTACTGCTGGCAAATCTAAGTGAAACAAACTATTCAAGCTGAAATACAAACCATCTGCAACAGAATGTAGTTTATATGTCATTTGTGATTCTTTTCTGGAGCAAGTAGAAATCTGCCTCCTCCCCTTTTCTGCTAATGAGAGCAGGTCAAGTCATAGAAACTTGTGTGATACAGAGAAGGCTTGCAGTTAAGTGTGTGTAGCTTTCGTATTGTAGTTTTTAGTAAGTTGTTTAACTACTTTGTATCTCAGCTTTCTCACACATGACTTGTGTGAGAGAACATGGCCTGTTTCAAAACTGTTTAAGTCTTTTGATCTTTGTGGTTGTGAAATCACACACAAAAAAGCAAGGATGTGTATTGTAGCAGTATTACTGTTGGAGGTTTTTCTGAAACCAGATTAATGCAGTACATTATTGATTCCTGGCTCGAGGTGGGGGGACGTTGTGATGAAAACTCCAGTAATGTCCTAACTTGTAGGGGAGAAAAAAATGGTGATTCTTTGAAATACATAAAAAATGTCAACAGTTGTAAGGAAATAAAAAGCACCTTCTTTCTCACTGTCTTTTGTAACTTTCTCTTGCTAATGAAAATATTTGCCAATAGACAAAACTAAAAGAAATATGAAAACTTTTTGCTAGTGTTCAAAGTACATATTGTCAGTTGTCTCAAATACTTAGTATCTCATATCTGTGTTTTATAGGAGTTATTATGAAGCCAATGATGTGACCTCTGCTATTGAGATAATAGAAGAAGCCTTTACTAAACACCAGAGCCTTGTCTCCATGGAAGATGTTAACATCGCAGCTGAACTATATATTTCTTCAAAACAGTATGACAAAGCATTGGCGGTATGGAGAATTAAATGTATTTCTATATTGTGTTCAGCACCTCTTTGCCAGTCAGCATGGACAGTTTATATTCCTGTAGTGCTTAAATATGGACATTTCTATAGCGACAGAGCTGATCAGATACATATTGCTTTCTATTAGTTCTGTAGTAATTGGCATTGAAGTTAGTGGCTTGATATAATAAGTTGGGGGCTGATAGACTTGTATCCAGGTTTAAAACGTTGGGATCCTTCCTCCCCTTCTCTGCAATTGCCATAACCTTAGTAGCCAGAGAAGATCTACTGGTTTTGTGAGTACTAGCAGCAAAGGGCATTCTCCAAGTTGAAGGTTAAAAGAGTGACACTGAATGGTCTAGTGATTCAAATGCAGACCCTCATGCTTTATCTGGCATACTTGTGTTACGACTAATAATTTATGCATTAAGCATCAAGCATAAATTCCAGAAAGACAATACATCTTGACTCCAAGGCATCAGGAATTGGAGAAGATTGCTTATCTGCACCCAATTTGTTCTAGCAGTTTTTAACCCTCACTTGTGAGGCATGTTTCTGAGTTGATTTGGTCTGGCTTTGAGAGGAAAGACAAGGTATCTGATCATTGTTATACTTTCCAAGGTAGGTTGAAGAGTATGATGGGTTTGCCCTTGGCTGGGGGCCAAACCACACACCCACTCACCCAGTCACACCCCCCCCTCCACCCTGCCCAAGGATAGGGGAGAGAATTAAAGGGGTAAAGGGAAAAAGGGACTCATGGGTTGAGATAAGAACAATTTAATAACTAAACTACAATAATATTGAAAATAATACTATATACAAATATACAAATGAGTGATACACAGTGACACTGCCCCCCCACCCAATGACCAAGGCTCAGCCTGTTCCCAGCTAACGATCCCAGAGCAGGGAGAGTCCTGAAACCGCACTCACGGAACGGAGATAACAGTCTGAGCGTCCCAGACCCAGAGCTGACCGGGGTGGGGGAAGAAGGCCTTGGGAGAGTGACCGCCTGGGGCAAGATGACCTGGAGCAAAAGAGATCCAGAACCAAGAGGGCCGATCTTCCGGAGGGTCCTCACCTATATACTGGGCATGACGTGTATGTTGTGGAATAGATTATTGGCCACTTTGGGTCTCAGTCCTGAACCTAAGATCAAATCCTGGGCTAGTAACTGGGGCTGTGCTCCCTCCCAGCTTCTCCTGTTTGCAGACAGCCAGAGAAGCTGAAAGACCTTGGCAGCCGTGTAAACATCACTTTTTATCAGCTTTCTTCTGAGCACAAATCCAAAACACAGCCTCTTGCTAGCTATGATGAAGAAAGTTAACTCTGTCTCAGCTTAACCCAGGACAAAGAGATACTAATAGTTGGGACTTTATCCTTGTGAACATTCTTATTTGCTGATATTAAATTACCTTTCTTTTTTCTCCTTAAGATTTTATTTAGATTGCTCTTTGTCAGTGCAAATAATCATGAGCCTGCAAACAATTCCTCTGACCCTTTTCTGTACTTCTTCCCATTTAAAAAGTCAAACAGTCAATTTTATGTACGCAGTATTTAGCTGCCAGATTTATTAATACAGTACACAGTCAAACGGCTGTTCTGCTCTTTCTCCTTGGTGGTTCTCCTCAAGTCTATTCCTGTGATGTTGTTTCTTGTTCCTGGATAGCTGGATCTATTTGAACTGGTAAACTGAGCCTTTAAAAAATAATTATCTTAATACAGTAATCTGGTATGTTCCTCTATGGGCCATTTACTCTGTGTTTGTCACTCTTATTTTGGCAACAGTAACAACTTGAATATTTGTTTTTCAATTAATGAACCAAAATACTAAACTGCATTGAGTCTTAGACCAACGGTCCTTTACACTTTGGCATTTCCCCCCTCACACCTCCCCATTGGCAAGGAAATGCCTTGAATTGTCTGTCTCTGGTTTCTGTTTTTTGAAGTTAGTTGTTCTATTGAATTATACTGGTTTTATTGAGGTCATGAAATGTATGACCAGGGCTGTTGTAAAATGTCTGTACATAGCTGTGAGTTTTATTTAATTATTTTTTTAAACTGAGACAAACCGTACAGTTTCCTTGCAACGTATTAAGCTGAGGAGTCCTTGGAGCACTTTGGAAAGAACTGTGGACAGCTCAGCTCTTTGCCTGGTGCTTTGCTTTCTTTTTCAGTCTTCCAAAATGCATTAAAAGAAGCTATAGAGGTTAAAAACTTTTCTAGTTGTCATGAAAATAACTGTTGTATTTGCTAAAGAGGTGTTGACTGGATCACCTAAGCCATCCAAAAAGAGTGGACAAAGACATAAGGTGATCAAACTCAATACTCGTCAACTAACCCCGTGTTAAATTAGTGCCACTTTTCTTCTGATAACTTTTCTGATGTCTAAAATAAATGCTGTATGGGCTGGTTACTCCATATATCATTTAAGTCTTTAAAATGATCCGACCTACTCTTCTGTTTTAGGTTATTACAGATTTTGCAGGAATTGTACTTGAAAAGAAAGTATCAGAAAAGAGTCCAGCTGAGGAGAAAAAAGGTAAGTAGCTAACAAGCGGTTAGCATGACCCTGCTATTCATCTAATATGACATCTTTCCCTTACCTTTTAAACTCATGGGTATATTTTGATGCATGTTGACAGGCTTTTCTCTTTTGAAACATTGCAGTGTTTTTAATGAGTTACATGGCATGACCTCAGCTTTCTATAAGGAGTTACTCTGATGTCCAATTAGCCGTGCTGACTCATTAAGGACAAGAACTCTCCAGGCAACTGGAGGCCTTTTAAAGTTCTAAACATTCCTCTGAGTCTTCACATCAGACCAGATATTTCTGCCACCTAAATAGCTTTTGAAAAAAATTAGATAATCTTAGTGACATCTATACTCTGCAATATCAACCTTTGACCTGAGAGTAATATTCTTCATAAATCCTACTTCTTTTATTAAACATTTAAATGTTTTGGTATATAGAAATCTAGGGATATTACTTGTAATAGAATAAAACAGGTTGCCTTTGAGAAACCTTCTTTGTGAAAGTCATTGCTTAAGTCTGAAAATGTTCGTTTGGGCTGTGGAATGATCACAGTGTGCCAACTCTACAAGCAGATGCTCTGTTTTATGATTAAATGGTTAGTTGTATCAGCAATCCAGTCCAAACACAATGTAGGTATAAGATACTTGACCAGGTAAAAGTATAGTTGATCAATGAACAACTGTCCTGATAGAGACTCTTAACAGATAATTTATGAGAAGTAAAACTATAATGAGTCTAGGAATTATAACACAGCATTGCCAAGTTACATAGGAAATGTAATTTCTTAAGACAAAGCTTCTAAACTAGACAAGAGCTTGGGTCCCTGCCCTCTGTTGCTGTAGAATTTTTTTTAATAATTCCTACTTTACTGTCCTTCAAAAAAAATTCACTTTTCAGAGTAAGCTAACAATCAATCATGAATTCAAAAGCAAGTAACTTTGGGTTTAGCTGGTGCTACTAGGATAATCTGTTAATCTTTTTTAAAAGGCACAGGGGCAGTGGTAGAAACTCAGGAAAGCCAGGAGGCAGTGACTGACAACCAAAATAATCCAGCTGCTGAATCCAGTGCTGCAGGTAAGTAATTTAATTTTTTAATTTTGTATAAGTCTACTAACTGATCATATACTCAGAAACCAGGTTGCAAAACAATATAAAAATTGGGAAAGATTACTAACAACAGAGAAATAGGGCTCATCCTGTCGTCTTTACTCAGAACTTACTTCTAACCCAGCCAGCCACCAAAGCCAAAAGCATTCTCCCAGGGCTTACCCACTTTGAAAATTTTTCATTTTGTAAGAATTTGTCAGTAGGTGAACAGTTACTCTCATGCTGAGTATTAAGACGTTCAGAGAATGATGAATTAGTCTGCATGTTGTGATCTGCAGTAATTGGATGTGGATGTAAAAGGTAATAGGGAAGCCTTATGCTGGAAATCACAGTTTTCTTGGGTTATAGCAGTCACCCTTTGAGTGTCTAGTGTAAGAAGGTGAAGGACAACTTAAACAGGGTAGTTAAGGAGGTGTCATGATGGCATGTGAAGTAAATATAATAATGGAATTTCACTGTATGACATGTAATTTGCTAGCATTGTCATGGGTAATTACTTTGTCTCGTGTTTGCATTCTCATCAGATTGCGTTTTATATGCTGCATAAAGTTCTGTAGCCAACTGTGTTTGACAACGTTTACAGCCAGAGCCCTGGTGCACAGGACTTGGCTTAGTATGAACAAATACCTTAATACAGAGTATTTTCTTCAGAAAGCAAGGAGAAGAGGGTGGAGGTGCATAAATTGCTAAAGAAAGCTTTATGAAGCAAGCACGTCTTAAGAGGGCAAAGGCTCTAAGCACATCCTGCAGAATCCTGCTGTTGAAGTCAATGCAGACTGACAGTACTTGATACTTTAGATGAAATTATTGGGATCAGAGAGAGTAGGAAGAAGTTGTTCCAACTACTGGGAAAGATATAAAAGAAGGGGAGAGGCCAGGCCTACACCGACATTTGCTAGAGTCAATAAGAATATATTTTCTTCACTTGAGCTGAACATGGCCTGGAGGGGGTGTGGAGCTTGTGAAGTGCTTGCTAAAGCCAATCGGTTCAGAAAAAATTCTTTATCTTCTCACAGCTGTGGAGAAGGTCAGCTGCTGCATACCTGAGGGCGTTCCCATAGACATCACTGTCAAGCTAATGGTGTGCTTGGTTCACTTGAACATCCTAGAGCCACTCAGTGTGAGTAGAAACCAAGTCAGAAGTTGGGAGATGTCCTAATAAACTACCAAAGCAAGTAATTTTTCCTGTCTTCATATGACTGAGGTTGTTGAGAGAGCTGCGGAGATTATTTTTGCTTCCCTTCCACTCCAAGAGAGACACCTAGCAAACCCGTAATGGCAGAAATACCATTTTTGTCCTTATAAAATATGCCTCCTGTGGAAATATTACTAAAGCACAGGTCCAGGACCACAGTGCAAAGTTGTTGAACACTCAGGAACACATCTTCACTTTGTTGTAAAGCCCGACTAGATCTGAAGGCTGTTCTTTCATAAAGAGCACTCCTCACTGATAGGCACTTTTACCATTGGATGTGAAGTGTCTAGAATAGAAAAATGTGGCTTTTTCAGGAATTCTGAAATTCAGATCTTTATTTTTCACTTTTAAACATTTAAATAAAGGAAATGTAGTTCAGAATGCAAATAGAATAAAAATCATAGCATAAAAATGTAAGCTTCCAATAACCGTAATTTCTTTAAATTTATTTATTTAAATGCTTTTGTTGGCTATTTTTAGTGTTTTGTGTGTTTTTTTTAAAGCCTCTTTTGACCACTCTGGTGGAACAAAATCCAGAAGAAATGGGTGACTTGTATTTGGACGTTGCAGAGGCGTTTCTGGATGTTGGAGAATACAACTCGGCACTGCCTCTCTTGAGTTCCCTTGTCTGTTCAGAACGATACAACTTGGCTGTTGTCTGGCTTCGGCACGCGGGTGAGAAGAAGCAGGACTGCTGAATACGTGGTGCTGAGAGATAATAATACAACGCTGAGCATTTCCAGGGACTTTTATCTAAGATCACTGGAATTTTAGATTCACATTTTGAATGATAATTGGTATTTGCAAAACTGTAATTGGGGTATATTATGACAACCCTGTCATGGAACATTTTCTTGTTTTTTCATATAGAGTGAAATTTACTTCAGCTAAAAATACTTTATTTTGATGTAATTGAAACTGCATCTGTTCTGCATTCCATCCTGTGTCAATTGATGAGGCTTTAAGTGAAACTCTGGATTCATCAGTCGTATTTCTGAATATTTTCACTTCAATAACACATGTTTTGGGTGGTTTTAACTGAAAAAGTATCTGAAAAGTATGTTAGCAAATTTGCAAGCTTTGAAATCTTATTTTTCTGCCATTTAAGTGTATTGTGTTGTTTATGGTATTTCTAGAGTGCTTGAAGGCTTTGGGACACATGGAGCGTGCTGCAGAGAGCTATGCCAAAGTTGTTGATCTTGCTCCATTGCACCTGGATGCAAGAATATCACTTTCAACACTTCAGCAGCAGCTGGGCCGACCTGAAAAAGCTCTGGAGGCTCTGGAACCAATGTATGACCCAGATACACTGGCTCAGGATGCTAATGCTGCCCAGCAGGTGGGTCAAGTGTTCTGTGCTTCCAGTTTAGGATAGATTATTCTGCTGAACTATGGTAGTGGTTAAAGATGTCAACTATATAGGACCAGGAACTGAGAATTACTTATCTACAGCATGGGGAGCCTTCAGAGCACAGTGAATGGTCCATTACAGAGAATCAGGGATGAGTCTTATGGCTCTTTCTCCCTGACCATTTTATCAGTACTTCCCCTGTCCCACTTGGTTACCCCTGTGTGATGGGCATCCTCTTGGCCACTGAGAACCAATCTTTACACCAATCACTTTGCATCAACGTGATCAGCAGTTGCTACATATGAGCCACATGGTTTGGCCTCTATTGATTGCAACTGATGGCGTAGCAAAGGTTCTCTATCCCCTCTGCAGCAGCACCTTCACTATAGGTAAGAGTTATGCTGAATTTCTCTGAAATTTGAGAATTTGAAACAGTGAACTAATGCAGAGCATTTTTTTTTCTGCTGATAAGATTCTTACAGCTTTCTAGAAGCTTCTGCAATCCTATTAGTACTGTGTTGAGTCAAAATTGTTTGTTTTATAAACTTACTCTCTGTGCAAGAGGTTGAATAATAATGTTTGGTATTATCTAGGAATTAAAGCTGCTTCTCCATCGTTCGACACTGTTGTATTCGCAAGGCAAAATGTATGGTTACACAGACACTTTACTTACGATGCTGGCAATGCTGTTGAAGGTAAGTCAGTCTTTATGGCTACACTTTAACAAACTGGACAGATATGAGTTGGGTTAAGACAAACGACAAACAAACTCGGGAGGAAAGCTAGTGGGTTTTATATGCAAATGGTTCTGTAATTTTGTTAGATAATCTTGCAGGGAGTCTATAATACTGGTGTTCCTGCCTGTAGTGTTCAGAACAGAGGACGACTTGTGTGTATAATTCTTAATACACTGACTTCAACTCCCTGTTTCTCAGTGTACATAGAACACACTGGGTACCACAGCTGCTTCTTACCTTTGTAGCAGTCAGCATACTGCTATCTTGAAATGTTGATACTGGCTTCTATTTCAACTATTTTCTTTTGGATTTCTTAGTTTTTTTAAATGGTTGTTTTTATGTGATAAAATGACCAAAGAAGAATTTGTTTAACCAGCAAACTGGTGATAGTTGTGGCTTAGTTGTTTTTTGTTTGTTTTTAAATGGCGAGTGATGGAGGGGGATATTTAAACCTCAGTCTTATCCATCTGGTTAGAGCCATTACTATTGTGTTACACTGGTTGAATAGCTGACTGTCCACATATTTCTGAAAGTGATACAGAAAGGCATTGTTCTTCTTATGCCTCTATGCAAATAGTTTTGATTTCAATACATACAGGGACGTTCCAATCCCAGGAAAAGTCTTGTAAGTCATTTAAAGTGTTCATATCTTTCTTTTGCATAGCCCAGTTTGCACTGGAGCATGAGACAATGCAGAGATAATTCTCCTCATGGGAATGTTCTCATAATCTGGTGCTATTGTGGCATTTCTAACTTGCAGACTACTTTGGTATGCGATGTGAGCCAGCTGGATTGGCCATAAAGCTGCCTTTGTCATAGGATGTATTAATGTAATCTGAAATGCTGCCCTTGAATTTATTTCTAGGTAGCAATGAGCAGAGCTCAGGTGTGTTTGATATCTAGTTCCAAATCTGGCGAGAGACACCTGTATCTTATTAAGGTGTCAAGGGATAAAATTTCTGACAATGACGACCAAGAGACAGCAAATTGCGATGCAAAAGGTAACAAATATTTATTAAAACCAAAGCAACAAGATGAACTCCTTAGTTCTGAAAAATGAGATAAATGTTACTGTTTTGCATGCTAAACCATGCAGTTCATGTTAACATTGCTTTATTTCTAGGACAAATAAGGCAGCAAAAATGAAGATAATATAATTTAAGGGAACAATCCTAATTCAGAGAAAATAGTAAGATTACAGAATAATTTAGATTAAGAAGGACCTCTAGAGATCACATGGTCCAACATTATCCTCAGTGCAAATATAATACATGCAAATCTAGAGTGTTTTAGAAATAAACGTTTTTAAAGTGGTGTGATTTTTTTTTAATTGGCCCAGATTTTGCAGAGCCAGACTACATATTCGTAAGCACCGTTTGGTAGATTAGGAAGGGTGTCTTTAATGCATTCATGTAGTATGTTTACAACTTGAACTGTGTGTATCTCTTGCCATTTGTTCGCAAGGTTTGACTGGTTTTGTGCTGGTATTTTACAAACTGCACTTAAACTGAAAAAGTAAAGATTTCATCTTTATTTTACCTGTTAATTTTTGAAAAGATCAATTTTATGTATGCACCCTTTTTCCTTTTTTTTTTTAAAGAGTTTAGCCCACTTATTTTAATTTTCTCAACTTACTGACTTCAATATTTTCAGCAATTTTTGCTGTTCTCACAAGTGTTCTGACAAAAGATGACTGGTGGAACCTCCTCCTGAAGGCTATCTATTCCTTGTGCGACCTCTCCCGGTACAAGGAGGCAGAGCTACTAGTGGATTCCTCGCTGGAATATTATTCATTTTATGATGATAGACAAAAGCGCAAGGAGCTGGAATACTTTGGGCTCTCTGCTGCAATTCTGGACAAGAACTTCAGAAAGGCGTACAACTATATCAGGTGGGGTACAACTATATCAGGTGGGGTACGGAGAAGGTAGAGCAATCTGTTCTGTCATTGCTTCCATGGAGGCTGTAGTCATACTGCTGAAAACACTTCTAAAGGAGGCAGGCTGATGCTTTCCCGCTTTCGCTAAAACAGAGAAGGCTATTGAAACTGAAGGAGCTTTCTGATAGCCTTGATTTAAAAAAAATGCATAATGCAGTAGGTTGCTTGATTTGCCCAGAACCAATGGTTCTGTCTTTCTCTCAAGTTTGCCTCAGTCACTGACCTGCTCCTTGAGTGTCTCTTCTTTGTTATCTTCCCTAAGCTATTGAGATTGTATGGCAGATAAAGTATTTACTATAGCATTTACTAATTTCTTGTATACTTTTCATTCTGTAGAATCATGGTAATGGAAAATGTCAATAAACCTCAGCTCTGGAACATATTCAATCAAGTTACTATGCAGTCTCAGGATGTCCGTCACCATCGCTTTTGTCTCCGCTTAATGCTGAAAAATCCTGACAATCACGCATTGTGTGTGCTAAATGGGCACAACGCGTTTGTATCTGGCAGTTTCAAGCATGCTCTTGGTAATGTCATTAATGTTCTAATATTAACAGATACAACAAGTGAATTTTTTTCAGAGAAAAATTTATTAATTTTTTTCATACATCAGAAAACTATAGATGGCTTCACAATGTTAGTCTAGTGCTTTGATTATTTTGTACACAAATCAAAGCACTGCTAGAGTTTTGCTAATAAACATTAAGCTGGTATGTTTCAAGTTTAGCACACATTGCAAATATAACCAACTTTCAAAGGTAATTGAAGGCTAATGATAAAAAAGAGTAAGAAGGACACAAACAGACCAATTTAAACAGCAAATAAAGTTGGCTGGATGTTTTAAGCAGGCCTCTGAAGTACACCTACTGCTTTCTGTCAAGCCCTCCAAATGTCACACTTAAGATGTGTGACCTCCAGGATATAAATCCCAGTAAGGACCTTGTTTGCCTTCCACGTCTGATTCTTTTCTGCTTATATTTTTACATCACAGTTTGCATTTTTCCTTCAGAATCCAAAGACTGCTGAAAATATAAAATTTTCTTTCATGTCTTTTTCCTGTGTATTCTGACGTATATTAAACTTTAGTTTCTTAGTTCACACTTCTAATTCGAAGATTTTATTTTTTGCCCTGAAATTCTTAAGCAATGCTTTTCACAACAAACATCCTGATTCGTTATTTGCTTTTAGGACAGTATGTGCAAGCCTTCCGTGCAAACCCAGATGAACCTCTCTACAGTCTTTGTATTGGCTTGACTTTCATCCACATGGCTTCTCAGAAATATGTATTGAAAAGGCACGCTCTTCTAGTACAGGTGAGTTACTGTGGTTATTTTTACCTATAGTGTTTCCTGGCTTTGTGTCTTGCAGACAGTTACGGCTACAACATACTCTGTTTAAATAACTCTTAATAATTAATATGGCATTTCAAAAGAGGGAGGTGGCAAAACATGAGCACAGATGAGTATGCTTTTGAGCTATATATATATATTTTCTCATTTCTTGCTTACTATACTTTGTATTTTTACATCCTCTCTTGGTCCTATTGTAGTTGATTAATAATTCAGCCACAGTGACATACTGGTGACCTAAATAACGATCATTAGTTGCTGGTGTCTGAGCTAATTCCTCATGTTGAAGGACCTATCTTCACTGATTACCAACACAGTTCCTTGAAATAAAGTCTCTATTTACAACAGAATCATCACATTCCAAAGTCGTAACACAGTGAAATGCTCAGGAGCAGATGAAACAGTTGGGTCCTCAGTTTTTCCCTTCTGAACTCACCTCTTCTACGTATCCCTCCTAAGTTGAATGTAAAATACTGTGTCTCTTTGCCTTTGCTTTGTACAGGAGGTAGCTCTAGTCTAATGCCATTCATCTTTATTAGCATCTTACAAACCTTGAGTCACAAAAAGTCCGTAACACACCAAGCTGGTAAGCAGCAACGTCCTACAGATGGGAAACAGCTCGCTTCTCTCACTTTACAGCATGTCGGTGTATAAATGAGACTGGTTTGTTCCACCAGTGCCTGGTCATTGTCACTTTATCCATTGTCCTGTTTTACATCTTCTGGAATATCAGCACCCAGATAGGCGCATGGTCCCTGTTGGGTGCTGCTCATCTGTCTGAACCACAGCATGCCACAGACCAGGAGCGGGTATTCAGACTAAGGCTGGCAACAAAATTATGTACACCTGGGATTCTGCTGGTCATGTAGTTTAAATATATGAGCATATGTTTTAATTTTAAACTAAAAGCAAAATAAGAAAGTATAACACTTACAGAGTGCATCGACTTGTAAATTTGTTAAAAGCATAGTACTGGAATTGCTGGGTAGGAATTTCCTTTCAAATTCTGCTGGAGACTTGGCAGTTTAACATCTGACTTCAAGAAGGGACATGAACTCTTGCCGACTGCTTAGGATAGAGGAATTTTTCATTCCCTTATTCACTGATGTTTATTTTTGGACATTTTATAAAATTGTATACTGGTAATTTCCCTGATAACCTGTATTGGAGCAAATACTTATATGGGGCACAAGGTCAAGAAAAGAATATGCTTGCATTCCAGAAACAATACTTTGATATATACTTAAAGGAGTTCAGAATTTTGTATAATTCTGAAAAGTTGGAGAATTGAACCATTTCTTTCCACTCTCTAAGGCAGAGAGTGAAGGAAAGGGAATTAAAGGTTTAGGGTTTGTATTTTGTTTTCCTTTTAAAAAAAAAAAAAGTGGAGGAGGGCTATCTTTTAAAGCTGTTTTTAAGAAAAATAAGATCTTGCTCTAGGCTGTCCTTTTGGCTGCATGTTTTTCAAGGTGGTCAGCTCTCTTCTGAACGTTAACTAGACTTAGGTGTGTGTATATTACGTAGACACATACATATATACTTACAGACTTAGCAAGTTAGTGCCGTTAAGTCACTGTAATAAATAACTGTGTGTTCAGTTTACAAAAAAGTTGTACCTGTTGTTGTCAATGGCAGTGAGACTGACAGAGCACACTTTTCATGGTCTCAACAATCGAATGTGACTTATTTTTTGCCTTCAACTTGCATGTGTTTTTGTGGGGAAGCAAGAATCAAAGATTTAAATATATACATTCAAACACCTGTTCTCCAGCATATTTTACTGCCATCTTCTTAAGGGGAGCATTCACAAATGTGCATAACATGTGTACAGGGATTCTCCTTCCTTCACCGGTACTTGGACTTGCGTGGACCATGTCAGGAGTCTTTCTACAACCTTGGCCGTGGCCTTCACCAGCTGGGATTACTGCACCTGGCAATCCACTATTACCAAAAAGTACTTGAACTTCCTCCTCTCACCTTAGAGGTACTGTATCTTTCTAAGTAAGTTATGTACAGAGAATAGAGTCAGGTCAATGTTAATAATTCCTCAGCCCTAGTTAAAATAGGTACATCAAATCTGTGTAGTTGAGTTTCCTTTGATTTGTATTGTAATTCCCTGTTGTTGGAAGCCCAAATCTGATTGTCACCTGGTAATGCATTTATGCATGTATTAATTTCAAAGGTTTATGCATTTTGAAGGATTTACTAATAGGCTGAAGCAGCAGCAAAAAGGGCTGCCAAACAACTTTACCTGAATAAGTAGCTGAACTTGATGTATGTTATATGCAATAAGTTATAACTGGAAGTGCTATACACTCCCCCATGCTGGAGCAACAGGAACCAGTATTAAGAATGCCTAGATATATGTGAGCCATGGTTTTGCTCTAACTGATCTGTATTAGATCATCCTAATTGATGGGTCAGTACCCATTTACAAGTCTGGCCTGAGAGAAAGTTTTTGCGTAGCTTTGGAATGGGTAGGTACAAAAATTGCAAGCGTAACATGGGTGTTAGCACAGGGAGTTCAAAGCAGCAATCTTTTCACCGTGTTGAAGATACAGGCAGCATTCACATTTCAATTATAGAAACAAATACTTTGCAGACAAAGACAAGTTAAGGTAGTACTCTCCTGATTTATGAGTTGGCTATCTAATTTACAGATAAGGTTTTGAGTATGTGATTATATAACTCTTTGGTGATTAACAACAAGAGGAAGCTCATTAAAGAGGGAGGGCACAAGGAGTACTACGGAAAGCCTATATAAACCATGAATGTGTGATTTGTTTACATTGTAATTGCTATTTTATACTATTTTTGCATATAGATAACTTTTTTTAATCATTATTTTTACAGGGAATAGATACTGATCAGACAGACTTGAGAAGAGATACTGCCTTTAACTTGTCACTTATTTATCAGAGCAGTGGAAATACAAGAATGGCTCAAAAGATGTTGTATACTTACGCAGTTGTATGATGAGGTTTGGGGCAGGTGGAATTGATGCTCTTTGTATTATGCAGTGCTGGGGAAACCAGTTTTATGTACAGCTTTTTCTGTAGATGGTCAGAGCCACAGGTTGTGCTGTATATACGTTTATGGACTTTTTCTATTTCTGACATTTGAACCGTATCGCGTATGTATGGAAACTGTTTCCACTGTCCGCAAGTATGATGCTGACGTGCTCAAATGTGTCTGCTATTACATCTTCTCCTTTGACACACTGCTCTGTAATCTGATATTCAGTCTTGTATTTAGAATCAAACAGCGAAAACTGAAGCCCAGTATGGTTTGTTGTTTGTTTTGGTTTTTTTTAAGGGAAAATTTACAATTCAATATAGAATCAAAGAATTGTTTAGGTTAGAAAAGACCTGTAAGATCATTGAGTCCAACCATTAACCCAGCCCTGCCTAGTCCACCACTAAACCATGTCCCTAAGAGCCACGTCTACACATCTTTTAAATAAATACCTTCAGGGATGGTGACTCCACCCCTTCCTTGGGCAGCCTGTTCCAGTGCTTGATAACCCTTTTGGTGAAGACATTTTTCCTAATATCCAGTCTAAACCTTGAGGCCATTTCCTCTTGTCCTATAGCTTGTTACGTGGGAGAAGAGACCAACATCCACCTCGCTATAGCTTCCTTTCAGGTAGTTGCAGAAAGTGATGAAGTTTCCCCTCAGCCTCATTTTTTCCAGACTGAACAACTCCAGTTCCCTCAGCTGCTCCTCACAAGACACTGCCCTTCTTTGCATGTGCTTCAGCACCTCAACAAGAGACTAAGGGGGAAAGAATACTTAAATCAATGCCAGCCTCAACTGTCAGCATGTTGGGAGCATTCCTCAAGCCTCACTAAGAGAATTAGTAACAGTTTCAGTCAAACACACTACATAGATTGTCAAACTACTTGGTTTAACTGTGATAGTTTTGTTAGCCGTTCATTGCTGAAGAGCTGTTTTATATAAAACACTAACTCAAAGTGTTTGCTTAAAGACTGCTCATAAAAGCATATCCTGATTGTTTTAAAAACTTTTTTAAAAACTTTAAATAGCTTTCCAGTTGTGCTTACCTGATAGCAGCATTGACAAGTGTAGAAAGCTGTTTGCCATCCACATTCACTGAAGGCCATAGATTGATAGGGAGAAAAGACCAACCAACCTTTTCACTGCTTAGAAAATTCATTTTTTAAATATTGCAAATATTACTATAAGAGAGACTTAGCAGCTACCAAGCCTAGGGAAAGGCTAGCACTGTAGACCTCAATTATTGATGCTGCAGGTGGCAGCAGTGCTAGATTTCTACTACTTTATTGAAATTACTATGCTTAAAGAAAAGAATAACAAGATCTTGCCTATTGTCTACTTCTGATGTTTCAAATGGGTGAGCTGCCACTCACCATGCTGTGTTTCACATTGCAGAGCTGGCTCTGAGCAGACAAACTAGTTTCCTTTCAAACCAGCAGTTAGATGCCTTCCAGAAATGCCCTAGTTGCTAGTGAGCATTCAGTCAGCAGGATTAGACTAGAGCAAATCTGAAGAAAAAAACCAGACCAGAACACATCCTGGACACCTGGACTAGCTCTTTCACTATGCATGTGACTCACTGAACTGCATCACTTGCTAAATAAAGCAGCCACAGCTGAAGATTAAGGTAGTGCTACAGTTAAAAGGTACTGGAGTACAGTAACCCTTCACAATTACACCGTATCTTACTGCATTCCACCCCAAACAAGTTTAGAAGAAGCAATAGGATGTGTTGAACTTGGAACAGGATGTTGCTATGGGCATGTAAGTGCCAAGTTTAATGGCTACAGCCATACAATCAGACTTTGTGTTTCAATATACAAAGTAACTACAGACGCATGGCCCTAGAGAGAGCAGGGGATTCTGGAACAGGGAAAGGGTGAAGATCCAGCCCTTGAGGTATACCCTGTGTTGGTTAAAAACTCCCGCAGAGGGAAAACAGAGGGGTGGTTGGTGCTGTTGCCCTGCCAACATGCAGTTCATACAAGCACAGGTGCCGTATGCTGAGTCCTTTTGCACAGGCAAAGGTCACAATAATTTGTCCCTTGTTAGGCAACCTACTTAGCGCTTTTGTTTATACTGAATGCTTAAATGGTGAGTGCTATTTGAGAAGACTGTTTTTCAGCTGTGATTACAGTTTGAGTTCATAGCAACCAAAACTAGATGACAGTTTTGACTGCTGTTTGCCTGAGGGCACTGTGGAGGTAAAAAGGCACACCAAGCCACCTAAGCAGCTTTATGGAGCAGGTGTGGCATACACACGAGCTGATTTCTGAAGGAACCAGCTTGACTGGGACAAACCTAAAACCATATTGCATAGGCCTGCTCTTAAGCAGCACAATTTAATGAAGCTCAAGTGTGTATTAGCTCTAATAGTGAGCTCAGTCAACCCCTTGTTCCTTAGGACATCTATTTGCTTTAAGGAGGAGAGTCTCAGGTTGCCACGAGTTAGTCCACAGTCCTATCACCTAAGTCACCATTGAGGACTAAATTTCTGGAGGAGCAGAATGAGCTCATTTCAGTGTGTCCTGGGGCTACTCCTAAGCTCCAGAGGTACGCAAGACTTCTCTCCTCAATAAACTAAACAAGTATTTCAAATAACATGTATAGATCCCACAGGAATAGCACCATCGATCACAGAGGAGTTTACAGACAGCTCTGTTGAAGCAGATCAGAGTGTAACACCACCTGCACTGAAGCTAGGGTGTATTGAAACCATGTGGAAGAGTAACCATGAGTAAGCCAATTTTCAACATATTATGGTGTAAGTCATCTGCTTCAACTATTCTTTCCCCAGTGTGTTGTTCCACAGTAGGATAGGTTGAACAAATTCCACTAATTCTTATGAAGGTAAGATGATGTGTGGTATATCACACACCTAATGAGCTCCTTATATGCTCCTAAAATAGCCCGAGGCTTATGTTCTTTCATAACCTAGACATCATCTACCATTAGAAGCAGCCAGTCCTGCCGGTTCCTCCCTGTCCCAGTCACCTCATCATCCAGCCACAGACACATGACTGTCTTCAGTAATTCACCTGAACCCTCCAAAACCAGTCTGCGATTTGTTTTGAGATCACCTGCCAGGCCTTAGTCTAAAGCTGGTAAAAGAAAAGCGATGAAAGCAAAGCTGTACAGTATCAACAGCATATAGTTTACAGTAATGATACATAAAGAATAATTGTTTTGCTATAAATAGTAGCTTTGTTAATATCAGCCTCACAATGCAAAGCACCTGAGTCAAAAAGACAAGGTGAGAGGTACGAGTTAAATCAAAGTTTACTGTTTAAACAAGCATTCCTAGGTCCCCTATAGATGGGTACCCTGTAAGGAAGGCTGGCCCCGTGATGTAGACCCATCTAACTATCTCAGATCAAGTAAAGTTCCTGTTTCTTCCAGCACCTGGGTGCTTGCAGGGAGTCTCCTGGTGGCAGGTGATGCTCTCCCTGGGCTGGGAATCGCCCAGTCAGGTGAGCTCATTTCCTGCCCAGCTCACATGGGCCTTCCTGGGGCTGAGCTGGAAGTGCTGGGGCCTGGCCCTGCTGGCCAGGGAGGTGTGAGTGGGATGCTCTTCTTGCTTTTTCTCCTGGGAAAAGATACAACATTTTATGAAGCTGATGACTGTTTGGAGAATCTTTGTCATTACTAAAGAAGAGATTAAAGTTTTAGCAGTTTAATGCATACACCTCTAAACTACACAGCTACACAGGAGCTACCAATGATGGAGAAGGCTGATGAAGCTACACAGAAAAGGTAAGCATGGCTTTTGAAGAGGCCATAAAAGGTACATTGGAGGGGAAGGAGGACCACTGAAACAATAGAATGCTGAGAAGAAAATATACTAGCTGTTAGCTTTCAGACAAGTTTTTGGTTAATGAGCATCAAAAAAACATGAAGTGTGTGCAATAGAATTTATTCTGAGTACAGAAACAGTCCCTTGAAGCTATCTTGTACATGTAATATTCTTTGTTGCTTAAATATGTCCATTGGCAAAAGAGGAGAAAACAAACTAGACTGGAAGAGGGGTCTATTTCTACCCCTGTTTACAGAACTACAAAAGAAAGTTCAGGAAACTGAAATCCTGGCTGATAATGAGCTACTAAATACTTTCCTCACCTATTTTCTTTGCTTCCCACTTTGAAATGAACGTGCTTGGTTTTTTTACCTCCTTTTTGGGTTCTTTGGCTGGTGGTTTTTCACAACTTCTATCTGCAGGCTGTCAAGCTTAGATTTGAACCAGTGGTGAGCTGCTTCTAAGCTAACTGTGATCTAGGGAGGCAGTGTAATTGGAACTGCAGAGAGCACAGTTAATGCATGCTGTGTTCAGTTTTGAGCTTTGTGCGAGAAGGGGCAGAACAGCACACAACTCAAATCTTTCTCCTGTATGTACGGTTAAGAGCTCTCCATGATGCCCTCTTCCATTGTTGTGAAAAGGATCTATCAGAGAGGTCCTCACTAAAGTTGCCCCTCTCTTAGGGGGGTAATAAAGTCAACACAGCATAAAATACAGAGGTGTTGGGAAGACGGGGGAGAAAAAGGGATGCTGAGTACCACAAACCCCTGAGAAAGAAGAAGGAAGACTAACTTTGCCTGAAGAATGCTGCAGAAATACTCTCTTGCTATTGAGAGAAAGAAATACTCTCCTTCTAATCAAAGAACAGTACTTTTACTGATAAGCAGCATCTAAGACCTCAGGCTGGGGCACCTCTATTACTTTTTTATTTGACTTTATGCTGATTAATACCCTATAAAACATCTAAACCCCTATATTTTCACCCTAAGCTACTATAGTAATCCATGTGAGCTATAATAATTCAGATATTGTGGTACAGTATTGCAAGGACAAATTATTTCTTAGGGGTGGGAAATGTGGTTGTGCATGATGTCACGTATAGAGTGACCTAAGAGCAGCTCAGGGGGGGCAATTTACTTGGCCACAACATTTTTGGTTGGTTAACACAGATATCCTGAGCCTCATAAAACCAGTAGGCTGTGAGGGACAAAAGCTCTTCTTAGAAGCCCCACTAAACTGAAGTGATTCACAGAAAAGATAAAAACTTCTTTTTTAAAGTATGATAAACACCACTTAGTTGAAAAGGCCAAGGATGTACTTCACTCTTCACCAGACACCTATACCTGAGATTGAAAGGGTTACTTGGTGCATATGCTGAAAGACTATCTTGTTACTTTCAATGAATTACTATTCTAATGCTGACTAGTCTCAGCTGTTCTGACTCTATACTGCCTTCCTTCAATTTCTTTTCTGTCTCCTCTTTATATTTTTTCAGATGTTTAACTGTTTTTTCCCATTTCTAGGTAGAAAAAGTAGTAACAATTTCTATACCATTTTTTCATGGCACAAATAAAAAATTGTAGCATAACAGAAGGACTCTCCAATCTTTGTTGTAAATATCTTAGAGTTCTATAATTAAAAAAAAAAATCTCATCTCTCTCTAAAGTCAGATATATAGTGAATGTATGTTAAGTTGTTACTCGGGCTTTCTGGAAAAGACACACATGGTTTAGTGGGTTAGGTGGTGTGGGTTGACGGTTGGACTTGATGATCCTTGAGGACTTTTCCAACCTTAATGATTCTATGATTTACACAAATGCCTTCCAACTGAGTTCATAAAGTCTTTCTAACATCTGTTCTACAGCCCCATAGATTTAGCACAAAAATGCTTCCATTGCTGTCTCACCACTTTTTCATGCTGTTATCACTTTACCTGACATTTGCTATCCAGCTGCTGTCTTCGCCTTTGTTCCACTTCCAGCTGGGTCTCCAGCTGCCTGTTCTGCACCTGTACTTCCTGTTGGTTTTTCGGCAACGCTGGCGTCTTGCTCTGCACGCTTTCGAACGCTGACAGAAATTTCTGGATGTCCTGTAACTGAATACAACAGAAGAATGAAATTCCAAAAACATTTTAGGAGAGCAAGTCTCTTCAGGAAACTGGTCAAGCAAGCTCATCTGTTCATAATTCTTCTTTTGATACTCCTCTCTTATTGCTTCCATTTTCCTCAGTTTACATTCAGTCTCCTGGAAATCGTGAGAAACAAAACTTAAGGAATTTTTCAGGCTCAGTGGCCATTACATGGGAACTATTTCTGTGGATGTCTGCACACTGTGTCCTTATCTCTTGCTCTGAGTCTGAAGTTAAGAGAACCCATGTCCCACTGGGGAAAGGGGAACAAGCAGGTGGCAGAGTTGCAAAGGAGTCTAGATTCAAATTGAGGATCAGGTACCAGTTAAACCGTAAGTTCTATGGCTAATAAGGGATGGAAATGGACTAATCGCTACATAAGCAATGTTTGGCTCAATCAATAATTAAATAGATTGTATCCGCAAAATTATAAAGAGGATATATGCTACTATAAAAATCTAATGGGGGGATGGGACTCTATGGAATCATATTTAATATGGGGGGGAGGGATGACCGGGAAAGCCACACAATTACTGTAGCTGCTATCGATATATTCATCTTCTGTTCAGAATTTGAGTCTAGAATTTGTTTTTTTTTTTCAAGTCTAGCTCCACTGCAAAGGATCAACAGCAGTCCTACTCAGTAGGAGAAAAAAAGAGTCCTCGACTAGGACATCTGGCTTATTGAAAAAATGTGTGCATACCTTTACCTTTTCTGTGTTAGCATTACAGGCCAGGCATTGTCCAACTTGAGCTCTTTGGCTTTTTAGCTTTTCCTTGTAACTGGACAAAGACTTTTCCAGCTCTACTACTTTCTGCCGCAGCTCCTTGTTAGTAAGGGACACTTCAGCCAATTTGGAGGAGGATTCTTCAAGGGCTTTCTTCACCTAGGGGGAAGAGGAAAAAGTGAGTTCACAGTACCTCTAAAAATTAGTTCATTCTACACAACAATTAATAAGCAGCACACCCAACTGATTTGTTGTAACTGAAGAATGCTACAGCACCTGGTGTTTTGACTTTTCTTTAATACCCTTCTAACAAATGGGGAAAAAAGTGAATACTGGGATCTGAGCAATATTAAGGTTATGCTGAGCTTTATTTGTTATCCAGCTCCCAAGAAGCAAATCAGACTTCTAAACCAGTATTTTATCCCTGGAGATTGCTATACAACCCCAGACTATCCTTTTGAAGTCACTGTAATGACTGATATAAATGTCTAGATCTTATGTACAATGAGCTGTATAGTGTTTGGGGACATAGAGTGATACTTGAAAAAGTTAGAGAGCACAGATATCACTATGCACAGCCATCAAAATATCTGTCCACCACATGACAAAATTCTGTTTGTTGTATACAAGTGATGGACAACTCCATGATGAATGAAAAAGAAGACAAATATTTGTCATGATCTGCTCTTGTTCTGATGGAAGATTGTAAAGCAGACCTCTTTCTCTGGAAATCATTCACTGAAATTGTTTAATTCTATCCCTTCTCACCTCAGCAGATTCTTGACAGGCAGCTTTCCTGGAAGCTTCTTGTTCAGTTTGAAACTGCTTCTTCAAAGACCCTATATGTTCAGCATACATCTTTTCCTCAGTTTTGTCTCTTTCCATTAACTGTTCCCTTTAAAGGGAAAAACCAAATTCAGTTATTCAAATTTATATTTAATATGTTTTATTTTTTAAACACAAGTATAGGAAAGACAATTCCACTGTAAGTACTTTTGTCTTGGATGTACTCTCTGTACCACTACTGTTTAAAGATTGGAATGTGCTTTCTAATATTTCATATTCCATTTATTTAAAAGGAGGTTCAAAATAGCTATACCTGGTAAATAAGACCTTTTGGAAAAAACACTTTAGGACAACTTACTTTCCTTCAGAAAATTAAATGCCTAAGCCTGTTTTGACAAAGGACATTGAGGAGATTCAGACTGCACCTATACTTGGGTTTGAAGTTTTACTTACTAGCGTTCAGTTTGGGGTGGGAAATTTAAACAGCTATCCTGTGCTCTCCTTGCTATAGTTACTGCAGGCCACTTGAAAGTGAAAGTGATATCTGCTCGGGGTGGGAAATTTAAACAGCTATCCTGTGTTCTCCTTGCTATAGCTACTGCAGGCCACTTGAAAGTGGAAGTGATATCTGCTGTCCTCGTGGAGAAGCTGTCTGTAGAAGTGCCATAATGACCTTGGCTAAGCAGTTTCTCAGTACAGCAGAGCAGGTTGAAGAGTCATTATGGAAATGAGTGAAAGAGCGTGTTTCTGTGGCTCTGCATGAATCTATCTTTGTCATGCTGCTGGCTCAGCATACAATCAATGCTGATATTGATAGATAAGTAAAGCCATAAAGCTCTGATGTTAGTGCAAAGTAGTGTTTCTCCTCAAGTGTAATATATCAGGGATCTAGTCTTACCTGCAGACTGACAGCTGTTGATGCTCAGTTTCTTTACTTTTCATTTCATACTGAGTTTGGATCAGCTTGCTCTGCAGGGTATTATTGATCTGCAGAACTTCTTCCAAATGAAGAACAAGTTTCTTGTTGTCTCTTCTAGCACTTTCTAGTGCCTTACAAAGTGGCTCCACCTGTGCAGTAACAACAAATCAGATTTATACTTACCCAAATTAAAAAACTTAGAGAGGAATATTTTTTTTCCTTCTCAGTCAGTATGAACTTATAGGAAGTAATAGTGTGTTCACCAACTATCTGATTACAAATGTCCTAGGCACAGGCATCTAGATGGGAATCCTTATAATGCCAATCCACTGACTGTCTTAGTCAGAAGGATCAGAACAATTTGTCAGAGAGCCATGGCTTTCTTGGAAAAAGAAAAAAGTTCTTTGCCAGTATCAAGTGTGTTTGGGTTGTGAGGTAATCCTTTTGACACTAACTATTAAGAAAAGAGATTAAAGCAATTCCTTGGACTCTTTTTTTCCCCTCCATTCTAATAAGAGAAAAAATAAAGGCTATATAAACTTTTGAAATCTCTGTTCATATTGTACATCCAGCTGCAGACTGCAAAACCTTCACCTGTGCTGAGAAATTTTTCTTTAGAGAGGAGATGCTTGCCTCCTTCAACACTTGGATATCAATTTTGCTGCTCCACAGACAAAAGTTGATAGAATATTTTTGCCTTGATGCACGTGAATGTGTTGCATCGTATTGTATTCAGAAAAAGGTATTTGGCTGAACACCAAAAATGCAGTGGCGGCTGTTACTATGGAAAAATGTGGTCTCTACCTGAATGCTGTTCCGCCTTTCCATGGCAACCAGTTTGACTTGGCAATGTTCCAGTTCTGTTTCTAATCTCTGTATTTTCTCTTGAGTCTGTCTCCTGAAAATGGAAATTGGATTTAAAAAAATCATGCATTAAGTCAATTTGTGCACATCTCCTCTGAAGTGGTGACCACCTCACGGTTTGTTTCTCTACTTTCACCATATTAAGTTTTGTCTGTCCCTGAAGTTAAATTGAACTTGTTTTTTACCTACTTTCCACAAGATGCATAAGGCCGGACAAGCTTGCAGAGTCAGCTACAAGCACTTGGTGTACTTGGTTCAATAGTACAAAGTATGTTTCAGTGTTGCACGAAAGGACACATGAAACTTTTCAAACAAACCTCTCCTATAGCTTATTAGCCAGAACCTTGGGGAAGACAGCACTCTTCAACTGTATCAGTCTTCGCCACACTGCTGATAGGCCCCAAAGACAATATCACTTTTGCTTACTTGTCTTTTCTGAGGTTGCTGATTTCAGTGTCCTTGTGTCGCAGCTCAGTCTGGACCGCATCCAGAGCTGCTTGCATCTTGTTACGAGAAGCTAACACATACTCCAGCATAGCTGTCACCTTACTGTTCTCATTCTTTGCTGTGTCCAGACGGTGCTGCAGGTTTGCCATCTGCAGAACAAGAAATCATCAGGAAAAGGAGCTGGAAAATCAGTCATCTATTATAGTTTTATTAAAGGATTCTTTTACAAGTAACCTGCATGCTTGCAGCAGTGCCAAGAGTATGCAATGGTTCTGAACATGGAAATAGTTTCCTCTAATTACAAAACCTTTGTTCTACCCTTGGTTTAAGCCCCAGCTGAGTGTGTGGTGGTGTTCTTGGGGGTTTTTTTGTGGGTGTTTTAACTAACTGAAAGTTCCAGTGCTTCTCAGCTCTTGGCACAGAGGCTTCAAGAAGTGCCACAGATACATGAAGCTCAGATTTTAGTCAAAACCAGTTGTTGATTCTAATGTTGCTTAGCCCAAGTTTTCATCTGCATCTCTTTCAAATAAAAAAACACTCAAAGGTTTTGGTCTCTGTCAATTTTCAGACATTTCTTCATTATCATCAATTAGTCAATTGAAATTAACCATCACTCTAACTTGCATTTCATGGTCATCACTCACCACATTAAAGGCTCCTTCATTAATCCCAGCAGACCATCCAGTTTTCAATGATCTTGGAGTGAGAATGCCTATTATATTCTCCAGTTTTTCTCCCATGTTCTTTACAGCATTTAACAGAATCCTCTGTGTGACCCTAGGACAATCTCCACATTCACACACAGAATTTCCTGAACTTTTATCTTGTTCAAAATTAACTTGGTGTAAAGTAGAGCGGCAAGCACGTAAATCAGATTTCATAGTTTCTTCTCTTGAGCCTGCACCTGACCTAGCATTGCGATCAGGAGACTTCTGTTGCCAAGACCTTGTTGGGGATTTTTTTTGTTTTGGTGCCATTCCTATCACAAAATCAGTCACCCCTTGGAGGTAGTAAAGATGTGAGTACCAAAAACAGAAATTGAAAAAATACTCTCCAAAATATCTATTCACTGGAGCAGAAGTAGACGTTACATCTTATTCCTAAGTCTGCATTATTTAAGCTCTCTTCTGTGATAGCTTCCATGGCATGTTATCCAAAGTCATGTGATTTCCCCCGTATCTTGGCAGCAGCGAGACACAGTGCTGACTGGAACTTCATTAGAAGGCTGTGATGTCACCCATTGTCACAGGTCTGCAGACCCAGCACAGTCCCCTGGTTCTGAGCACCCCTCTGCTCTGCTCCCACTGTGAGACCTTTCTATAGCTATCTCTCTATATCTGTAAACCAGTGGAACTAAGTGTTTTAATTTCCCCAAAATCTGAAAGCATTCAGGTCATAGATTCCAAGCATCAACATAATATCCAATTGCCTTTGACTATCTGATGGACCATCCTCTATGATGGAGCATAAAGTACAAGAGAACCTTTATTTTGCTTTCTGGACACAGATGGCAAAAATAGGACCTCCTGTTTTCCAGGGAAGTGTCCTAAACGTGATTACATCTTCTGTCTAATCTCTAGATGGTGGCATGGAGATTATCGATATGATTGACAGTTTGTCACTTTTGCCTCTTTAGTTTTCCATTTCAAAATTTATTACAAGATTGCTTTGGTATTTGAGAAGCAAGGGGGATCTGTAAAGAGCATTTGCTATTACGAGTTCATTCTTCTGTGTGAACAGCAGTCTCAATGCAGTTACTCAACCTTACAGCTTAGAATAGCAAACTCATGATGGAACAGAGTCCACTTCACAGTCTTATAAGCTTGGTTTCGCTGCCCAGGATAACGTGCCTCTTCTCTCTACTTCTGTCTGTTAAGACTGAGCAAACAGAGTCGAGCAGAATAACTGTCTGCCTCCCAGCAATATAGCTCAACAAGTATTATCTGCAACTATGTGTTCTCTTACTAGGAAATTAAAATAAATCCTGAGGACTATCTTTTATAAACCTGTCAACTGTGTGTTTTTTAGCCTGAATACATGCATGAGAAACAGCTTTGTTCAGCTTAGCTTCCATGGTTCTCATGTTTGTTCTGATGAAATCAGGTTCTGTTTCTAGCTGCAGACTAGAATACTATGGTTAACATTAAGTGTATGCTCTGTTCTTCAGAAGAAAGTGTGTTGAATCTGATTTCTAATGGCTCTGTAAGCATTAGTTAGTCTGACCCTAATTCTGAGGGGTAAGAAGTTCTCAAAGTTCTCTTTCACCTGAGTGTATTTGGTTTCTATGCAATGCACTTGCAAAGCTCACTGTTATCTAAAAACATCTACAGCTCTTCCTCCAGCATTTGCACTTCAGTCTTAAGAAAAGAGATGTGGCAAAATAGCTCAGCTTTCTTTTAGTGCAGAAATTGAAAAGCATTATTTTATCTGGAACACAGAAGCATAGTGATGTGATAACATCTCTCTGCCCAGAGCAAATGTTTTGTTTTCCCCAAGTCCCACAGTAGGAGAAGCAGCAAGTGAATCACTTCTAATTTATCCTTCCACAGAAATAATTCCAGATTAGAATTCACCTTGTTTTAATCTAAATACAATGTCTTGGTCACTTCTGTCACCACCATCAGACCTAGGACTATTGCATAAATGTAGCTTTCTTGCTCTCTAATAATCACTATGCATTCTGTACTGTGTTATTTAAAAGAAACTCAGGAATCCTTGCATCACTATCCCAAATTCCATGACATAGGTCACAATTAAAATTTTAATTTCGGCACCTCACTTACTGTCTATCTAACTTCTGCTTAAGAAACATATGTTTCTTACTTTTACTTACCACCACGGTTTGCCTCTTTCCTTATTAATTTATATTTTTTATAGTCTTCCATGTTTCTAATCTTTCAACCAATTTTATACCTATATAATCTTTCAACCAACTTTATAGCCATGTATTTTGTTTTAATGCCCCCTGGTGGTTATTAGCCACTCTGCTATTTTCACACATTAAGTAAGTTAATTATCACAAATCCTAAAGATGCTCCATCAACAGCATCTTGTCACCCAAAGGTAGTATGAGCAGGATCAAAGATGATTATGATGCAGAACTCTCTTAATATATATGTGCTTGACACTACACAAATAAATTAAGTAGGGAAGATAAATAAGCACTTCCCTCCAACTAAAGTACTGAAGAGCTAAGGTTAAACAACCCTATCTTAGACAAACATAAAAAACCTAATTTCCTTTTTGAGCTGACAAATAGGATGCTGAGCAGTACCTGAAGTTTTCCTTTTTCACAGGCCAATTTATTCTTGCTCTCAGTCAGCTCTGCCAGCACCTGTTGTAGCTGCTGCTGGGCATACTGAGGAAAAAAGAGCAGACATCACCATTCCATAGGAAAAACAAGGGCCAAAGCAACAAAAAAGGTGCTCAGCGTCCTGTTTCTCCCTCAGTATTTCAACTTTCCTCTGTTGATAAATTTTCAATTGGTGAAACACTAGATTAAAAAAAAATCTAAATAGCATAAATTTATCCAAGACAGTTTATCTCTAGGAAGAACTGCTCAAACTGGTACAACCTTACACATGGTCACAAGAAGGCCACTGTCCTAGAAGCACAGGCAACAGAAATGGAGAGATGAAAGAAACATGTGACAACAGTGAACAAAGAAAAAATATCTAGAAGAATGAGAAAGCATGGACAGAATTAAAATAACTTAGACAGTAAATAATAATAAAAATTCAGGTGACTTTTTAAGGTTCTAAATGCTCTATTGATTCATATTCTTTAACTGATGACTGCCAAAGGAGATCTATGTTAAACAGAAAATAAATATTTGTATGTTACAGACTAACTACTGTACAAATGTAACTTTGATTATCAAATAACAAACATTCAAAAAGTGTTTCAGTTAATTCTTCTTTAGCATCATGATGCTGGGACCTTATCAGCAGCCAAGTGTTTCTTAGCATCTCCACTGTATACAACTGATCCAACACTGTTTAAAAAAAAAATAAAACCCAATAGTAAAAGCACTGGTAGCCCAGTATTACTAAGCTTTTACTCAACTTTTCTGGATGTGGTCACGTGACTGATATTAGTGAGAAATAATGGAATGGGAACAAGTTAAAATGGGAATGAGGTCCCAAGTGCAAATTTGTTGACAAAGGGCATAAAACTTGTTAATACCTTCCCAATGTACACAAGGTGAATATACATGTACAGATATACAAGCTGTATACCTGTACTAGAAAATGGAATGGAGTCATAGCATTTTAATGATCTGCCTTAATGTCCAATACCTGAAGGTCCATATAATCATCTTAGCTCATACCACACAGACATCTAAAAAGATGGAGCAACATTTGATATATTCTTTTTCATTTTTTCCCCTTTTTGATTACTTAATTTGATTAGCCACTCCCCCTATAATACAGATTACTTCAAAGAGCACCTTGATTCCTGCTATAGTTACTTTTCAATCAGGTAATTTATTATCTACTTTATTAGTGGCTTACCTGTTCATGTGCCAGGGCAGCCAAGCGATCCAATAGCCTCTTGTTCTCTTTCTCTAGTGTTTGCAAAGTGAATTTCATTGAAACCATTTCTAGCTATGAACAAGAAAATCCAACTCTAATCACACCACTTCAAGATTTCCACAGTCACAATACAAAATATCACAAAACCTCAGCACTACAAATAGATTACGTATAGTCTCTTCTGTTTCAGAGTCCTTCTGCAACAGTGAAAGAAACTCCACCAGTCATGCTGACTTCAGTCATAATGCTAAGGAATTTCTCATTTATACCACAAATGCTACCTTTCCTTTTCTAGGCTATGCATATGCAAGGAAGCTACATGGGTGAAACAGCTAGGAGAAGCTGAAAGTTACTAAACATTTGCCATAGTAGCATAACAAACTTATTACTGCAAATAGGGTCTTGTGGAGGTAGCAGTAGGGTTGCTGCACTAAAGGACATATCTGTATAGACAAGAAAAATATCAAACAGCAAAGTGAACAATGACTATGGTAAACACAATTTTATTTAGAAATAATTTATTTGAGAGAGTAAGCAAAATCAAAGGAAAACTTAGAGAAAGCCAACACTGAATGTAAAGAACAGACATATGTATTGCACAATACCTCACTTGCTGTGTTTTCTACTTCCAATTTGTTCCTTTCCTGTATTATTTCATTTGCTGTTTTCCTTAGCTGCCAAAAGAAATGTGAAATCATTGTCACCTGAAAACATCCAGTTTCACAGAAACACTATGCATCTTCAGAACAGTTGACTTGAAGGCTGCAAGTCAACTCTGAAGTTCAGAACTAATATCTGCAGAGCTGCCCTGTCCTCTCTCCCTTTTCATGCTTCAGAGAGGAGAAATTGCAAGTCAAAAATCTAAGCATAGTAGGAAAGGGGAGTGTGTGTCACACTTGCCACTGCAATAGCAAAAATAATAATTCTGAAAGCAAAACTGGTGTGTAAATAGGAACTCTAGTGATGTGGGTCCTAAAGTAGCCTTCAAGAATATAGTTTTAAAACCGTAAGTTCTCTGTACCTCCTGTTGAAGATCTTCCTTTTCTGCCAGCAGAGATCTTTTCTCTTGCAAAGCGGTCTCAAGTTCACCTTGCAGTTTACCAACCATACATTCCAAAAGCTGTCTCTGTGCAGTTGCTGCCTCCTCAGCAAAGCTTGCTTTCTGCCTGTATTTGCCATGCTCTGTACGCAAGGCCTCCCTAAAGACAAAATAGCCAAACTGGAATTCTAACACAATGGAAGGACATAAGGTGGCCTCCATATGTAATACCAAACTGGCCCTTCTGTGTTAATAAGTAACAAGTGCTGGAGAAGCAGTATACAAGGTGGTAACCATGCAACAGAAGAAAGGGGGGACAGAGGCTGCAGACAAGAAAACCTCTCACAGCTCTCTTTGAAGCTGAGCCCTCTCATGCTGCACACTCTGCAGCTCTCCGAGAAAGTTGGCATGGACAGCATTCAGAAGTGAGTCCTGCTCTTGCAGCTTGTGAGTCTTTTCTTGTTCTGCCTAAAGAGGAAAAATTACCCAGGCAATAACACTAACATCAGAATGATGAGGGACAAGCAATTAATTTACAAAGGTGTTAATTTGTCATCAAGCTACTGCCTGATCCCTATAGTTCTGCATATTGTGATGTGCTGCTTCTTGAATAGGGTGTCAAAGCTGAGTTCACCTTACCTTCTTTTATATTTAAACTCAGGTCCTTATTACTTCCACTCAGCTTCTGCATTTATAGTACTTACAATGCCCATTAATTCCTATGTTCCTCTTTCTCAGTGGTTGTTACGGGATATTTCTATGAATAGTATCATCTTATTTACACTCGTTCCCCATAATGTATGACTTTTATTTTTCTGTACTGAAAATAAATCTTTGCCAAAGAAGGATGCTAACACATTTTTATTATCACCTTTATAGAACTTCCATTGCTGTATATGAAGTATTTTCCTGTATTCCCAGAGATTATCAATATTAGGAATTAGTCTGTTGTCTAATGTCTGAGCTGCAGACAACTTTCTCGGACTGTAATAGTAAGCTACATACCTTAAGCATGGTCTGATGGTCTGAAATGAGTTTAGCATTCTCCATGACAGCACTTAGAAGTGTGGTGCTGAGCTCTGAGCATTGATGGCTTAAGTGGTCATTAAGGACCTGGTTAGATATAAGGAGGAGGAGAAGGATGACAAACATGTTTGCAGAGTTTTGTGGGTTTTTTTTTAGGTTTGTGTGTTGGTTTTTTTTTTTTTTTTTTTTGCATAGTAGGATGTCAGAAACTTTTTAAAAATCTCTTGCAGATGTGGAAAAATCTATTCTAGGTAGAAAGTGTCCAAAAAAGCTTGTTCAGATAGTTTCAATTTATAGTAGACTTATTCCAAGGTGTTAAAAGTTTACAGCAATGGGGAAAAAAGAGAACATACTTTAAACTACCAATCAAGCATAATCACTTATTAGTTTTGAAGTGCATAAAAAAATTATTTTTCTAAGGCAAAGAAGGCAAAACTTGACAACAGACCCATACTAATTTCATAGTTGAATTATTGCAGATAACCAAAGAAAAATTGAACTTTTCTGTGAACGACATATCCCAATCCCATTACCAGTGATCACTGTCCAGTAAACAAGTATCTCTTGGGGACAGGGGAAAAAATAGAAAAATGTTTTCTAAAATGTGTTCTAAAAAGAGCAGGAGTAGAATAAATAACTTTTTTTTTAGAATGTATTGAGGTCCCAAAAGGCCAAGCAGGTACTCCGTATTTGACTCATTAACAGAAACATATTCATTTAGAATCTAAAGGTGCAAAAGAATATAAATGTACTACTTCAAGGGTAGATAGAAGAGGGAGCAGCAGTAGTTCTGCATGTCCTGGCCTGTGAAGAAGACACTTTCAAAAAAGCTGATTCAAAATAAGTATTGGGAAGAAAACTTTCCAGCCTTAAGGCTGCAAAATCTGGAACAGTCACCTAGGCTAGTGATTGAGTTACTTCACTGGAAGTTGTTCATTAGCCCACATTACCTGAGGGTGCTCAACTTTGTCTCCTGATCTGCATTTGAGGCTTTCCAGTAAATGTATAATAATTTCTCACTATAATAACTTGCTTTGTTTTACTTTATTTACATTTTAAAAACAAGATTAGCTATTCCTGTTACCTGTACTTTCTCTGCTGTTTCTTGCAGGGCAGTCATTTTAGACTGAAGTTGCAGGTTCTCTTTGTGTTGTTTGCTAAAGGACAGCTGTGCACTCTAAGGGGCAAAAAAACAGAATGCCCACTGAGAAAAAATGTAAATGTAATTTAGCCAGGCACTTCACAAATATCAAGTCTTTGTTTCATACTTGCCTATTTCCTTTAAGGTATTATCAGATGGCTATGTGCAAGCACCAGGCATGGCTCCTATAGTACAAGCCTCTTTCCAAAAGAGGAAATACTTTGAAATAATAATCAAAGCACTACCTGCTCTAACTTAGCTTTGAAAGTTGAAGGTAACTTCATGTCCTTCTAAGCTCAAACTTATTAGACTCCACTATAATTAATTAATTAAAAAAATCTCCCTGCCAGGAGTGGTACAATTTACAATCAAAGGAATCCTTTGCCAGCACTGTGAGACTCCACATCTAAGCTGAACTTTTACCTCACCTTCACTGAAACTTACTCTTTCAGAGAAGACTTCAGACAGCACACACAGTCCCTACATAGGCAGTAAGCATACCTCTTCGCCCAGGTAGTACCCAGCTGACCAAGGTTCTGATTTTTCTGTAGTATTAATCACCAATCCATTTATTTTTCTCCTTTGTATTCAATACTTGTACTACCACAACTGTGTTTCCTGGTCAGTTCTAGCCTTCCAAGGAAGGCATTCATATCACTGTTTTAATATTTCAGTTGAATATGAAAGTTAATCTTTCAAAAAATAAGTTGGGCAACCCCAAACTGGTAAAATAATACAATAAGACATTCAGTGGTTAGTGGCCTTGGTCACATTTGCCATTTGTCCACATAAAAATTCTACCTCTGACATACAGTACATTTGAAAGGCCGCGTGCAGGCTGTTCTGGTTTTTATTTAGCTGTTTTCCTCACTAATACTTGTTCACAACTTACTTTTGCTTCTTCATCAAGCTGGGAAATTATACCATTCCTGGAGTCTAAAAATAGAAAAGAATGTCAGGACATGCTTTGTTATCTGTTTGGTAATTTTTAAAGGCGACACTTCAATTTAATGTTTGAGTTTAGCTAAGTTACTGAATATGCCACAAACAGGTAAGACTTCTACAAATGTGTTGTTCAACACTTAACGTCAATATTTCAGCAAAATTACTTTTACAAATTGATTCCATAGATTAATTGTAACTTATTTAATTTTAAAATTAGGCATGTCATCATACCAATCTCCTACATATACCACTTCTGTGATTGCTTGAGCAAATCAAATAACTCAAAGTCTTTTATTCAGTTGTCTAGTGTGTAAGCAACTGATTGGTCCTGACTATAACCCACAGCACATATGCAACGTCACAAGTTTTTGCACATTGACAAAGAACATTAGTTGGATCCCTGCTTAAACCGTACAGGTCTAAAAGCAGAAGCACTTTTTGTTGGAATTTGAATCAATCTGCCTATAATAGCCAGCCCCTTATTCTGCTGTGCTGTATAACATACAGGAAAAAAACTGAAGACAACAACAGACAACTCAGCATGAGCAGGGTAGGGAGGGAAATCTAGCCAAAATATTATGACATCCAAGATACCATCAAAGGATCACTCAGAAGTTACTTCAATTAACAAATTGAGAAAGCCTTAATCAGCAGGATTATTTATACAGAAGTAAAGAAAATTTGTACCTCTCATTTCAATTTGCCATTTTGATACAAATTTGTTCTGAAGGAAAGAATTCTTCTGCCATCATTCTCCTCCACTCAGCCAACTCTGCCACAACATGCCAAGTTTCTTTTCCATTGCCATGCCGTAGGCAGAAACGGTGACTGCCTTTTGTGAGCTACAGGTTAATTATCATGTGTGATTCACAGAATAACAAACAAAACATATGGGAAACAGGAACACCTCTGTGAAAGAAATCTGAAATAGGTCCTGAGGGACGGATTACAAGTACTATAATTCTGATAGGATTTAGGCATGGTTACTGTGAGTTCATTGGGAGTAAGGAACAGACTTTAGGTTAGGAATATTTACCTTTAATTTTGACAATACGGACCTCCCACCTACCCTGGAGTGCATTAAATGCCAATTAGCTCCCTTATAAGCAGCTACTTTCACATCAATAGATTGGGAATCTAAATGAGATCAACCAGAGGCTTATCCAAGATGTTTGTCCTTATACTGATGTTTAATAGAGCACATTTTTTTTAATCAGCTGCAAAAGACTCAATAGCAATGAGCATGCTACTTCCACATCAGTTCAGGAACCATGCTACTTGCTAGAAAAAGTCTCCTCTGAAAAGAATTTATGCTGATGCAGTCTTTTAATATTACTGTTGTGTGTTTATTACCCTGATTGCCACTGTTGTCAGTTTTCTCTAGGTAAGAAGGGGCTTTAGAAACATCACATGCAAACTAAAGGCCTTTAATATTTCATCACCTCTTAAGCTGCCCTCCGTTCCTGTTGACTGATACACCTGCCATAGGTCTGGAGGACCTCTGTGCTCTTCTCCTCTCACTGTGGAAGCAGGGAGAGATGGGCTAAAAAGATATGATGAGAACCCAGTCATACCCAGCTCAGCTTTCAGTTGTGTACACTGTTGCTCCAGTTGGGCAGTTCTTTCCTCCTCCTCTTGCAGCCTCACTCTGGCTAGCTGGACATCTTTATGCAACTCTTGGCAGTCCTGCTGTAACATATGTACCTGCAATGACATCACAGATTATTCTTTAAGATGCAGAATTCAGTCAGGCAAACCTAAGCAAATTTCAGAGCCTGAAAAGTTGATCTAACTGGAAAAGATTATAGCCCGATCAGCTTCTCCTCTCTTTCTGCCTGTCCCTATCTTATGCAGAAGTCTTACGTCAAGCAACTCAACTCCTATATGTAATGCACTGTATGTGTGCTTATAAGCATCTTTACGTGACAGGCAGAATCTAACAAGTTTGCACAATTAAAGATCATAGAAAAGATCAAGCTAGAAAAGATGAAGGTGAATGCAATACTCAAGGCACTTAACAAGTCTCATGCTGTTTTGTGAGGAGTTTTTTTTGTTTTAACGCTAACTAATATACTACAGGGTTAACTATACCCGTCAGAAAGTTACAGATTAATTAAACTAAGCCTTTGCTTCTCATATGATGTATAATTCATACAGTTCAATAATGTATCCACCATTTTTCCCCTTCTGCCATAGAAGAACACAAAGATGCTAAAAAGAATGTAGGAAAAAAATCCAGTAATTTCTAACAGAACATGGTATATTTCAGGAACAAAGAGAATTTCAGGATCATCAAAAACTAGAAACCCCTCCCCCCGTAGTTATTCAAGTTTTGATGCTTTGTTATTCACTTTCTTTTATCCTTACCAAACTGTTGCTATGAATTCACAAGTATTAGAGTGACTGCATGTGGTTCCTGTGTGTGTACGCATGGAAAGAGGGGAATCAGTTTTGTTTATTTGAATTATGCATAAGCCAGTTCATTTCTACCATGAACTATGGCCCCTCCCTACACTCCAAAATAACTGGATAATGAAAATACAGCCGAGAACAAAAATCTAGCTTTGTCATCATGGCAACTAATGGAGAAAACATTCTTACTCCCGAAAGGTTTAAGATCTCAACAGACTATTCTTCAGAAATTGCATTTTCTAACAGAAGGCTTATCATAACCTCAATTATAAAGAGGCTTGTTTAGCCTGGTGAAGAGGAGTTGAAGTTAGGATTCAATTGCTGCCCACAAATCTGAGAGCTAGTTAAAAAGATTATGAAGAAAAACTCTTTTCAGTTGCACTGAGTGATTTAAGAAGGGGCAATGGTCCCAAATTTAAGCTTAGAACATTCAGATCGGATGCTAGAAAAAGAATCTTAACTGCAACATTACTGCAGCATGACAAAAAAATACCTAAAGCAGCCATGGAATCACAGTCCTTGAACTCTGCTAGACAAATCCACTACTGCACCAATCCAGTGTTTGTGATATTCCTACTTTGAGCAGGAAGTTTGACTACATGATCTCCTCTGATCACAGCTTGTACAAAATGTTATAAAGTGTTTTAACTGGTTTATAGGAACGACATCCAAGCTCTTGCTCTTCCTCCCAGATGAGAAAATGAAAACAGATACAAAAGAAGACTGAAAGTTTCTCAAACCTGCTTCCGTTCTGCTTCTACTGTTGTTTCCATGTCCTGTACATGACACATCACAGTTGCTTGGGATTCCTCCAAAGATTCCCGCAGCCTGATTTCCTGGGACAGCTGTTCTGTTAGCTAGAAAAAATAAACACTTTTTGACCCAGATCTAATTAAGTAGATTGAACAAATACTTTGAGATCATATATGAAAGATGTTCTGTCTGGGTATTTAGTTATGAGCACGGCTGGCAAGTTCCTTTGGGCTGTGCACATTCCAAAACTGCACCCAGAATATTATTTAAGGATCATCTTCTTCAAACCTTTAAATAATACTTGGCAAATTCAGCCTCCTACTAAGCTCCTTGCTCTTGTACTTACCTGCTGAAGTCTACAGTTAATTTTCCGTTTTGCGTTCCTCAGTTTCTCAGCTGCAATCACTACATCCATCTAAAGATGAAAGGAACAGGTATTTTTATCCTTTTATGTTCATAAATATTGCAAAAGTAATACATACTATAAAATGCAACTGCCATGTTAACACCTAGAACTTGATTTCTATCTCCAGTCTGATGCTCTCTGTTCTGAACCACTGAATATATGAGTGCAAGCACTACAAAGCAACATGTTCTTTAATACAGTTAATGAGACTGACATACTCCATTGAAGTTCTCTTGAGGGAAGATACCAATAAAAGAATAAGACTGAAATACCAGAGAAATATAAGTTTCTGAAAAAACAAAAGCTATTGAGAACTGTGTGCATGAAAGCTAGGATGAACTTCAGTCACGAAGAGAATTACAAATCTCAAATATTTTTATTCTTGATCTGTATTTTTTTTTAATTGATGGAACACATTCTCATTATGAAAACTGTTTGCTCTTACTGCCAACGATACATCATAAACTCCTTTTTCCAGCTGAGTATTTTCTGTTTAACTATGTCAGTGACGAACGTACTTAAAAACAAGTCTGTTAATACTGGGAACTCTAAGAAGATCATAATCTCTTGTACCTTGGATGCAGCTGTAATCTCCAGAGCAGTACTCAGTCTCTGAACTTCTTCTTTTGCCTTTTGTTCAGCCTCTTTCATATCACTTAGGTGTTGGTGCAACTTCATTGCTTCTTGCTGTACAATCTTCATTTCTTGCAAATGCTCCTCGTGGATTGCATTCAGGCGCCGCTCCAACTGGGCTTCCACACGGAAAAGGCAAAAAACTTTAATTGACAGACAAAGCATAGGGAGAGACAGTGAAGAACTATGTGGTAAAAAGAACCTTTTTAGTACCTGTATGCTTTGGATTCCGTTCCTTTTCTGTTTGCAGCCGGAAGATGTTTAATTTCAGTGTCTGTACAACACTCTCCAGCCGACACATTCGATTCACCAGCTTTTCACAGTTTTTCCACAGTGTATTTTCTCCCACAAATGCCACTCGGGCCTGCACAGGGCTAACAGCTGGGTGGCCAGCAGGCGTTCCTGAGGTCTTTGACTGGTAGCGATCGAGGCTGAAAAGCAGGAGAGGCTGACCCACTCTGTGTACGCATACCTCCCTGACACTGCATGTATGCACAAACGATGGGATCAGACTAGCGATCGCGTTTCCCAGAGCTGGAGTTTCCTGTGACCCCAGGCTGCTGCAGCCCATCCCCCTCACTCTGCCAGTGCCACCTCCCTCACAGAGAGAGGGCGCAAAGCATGGCCAATGCGTGCAAGGAGCAATAAGATGGGGAAAATCAAGTGTGAGCTCTCCAAGAAGGAAAAAGCTCGCCCCTGCTTCCTCCCTACCTCAGCCCATCGCCGCCGAGCGCCTCCAGGTCCCGCACCAGCGCGCTGGTTTGCTCCTCCACCACCCTCATCCTCAGCTGCAGCACCATGAAGGCCTCGGG